>NW_026688309.1:0-95027 GCF_030445035.2 Dasypus novemcinctus | reverse complement strand
CCTTCAGTTTTTGTGCTAACATTCGTATCTCTAAAACCAGCATTTCCTATATAGGAAAGCATAACCGAGGGTATAGCACCTCAGTCTTTAAACCTAAATGAAACAACATGGCACCTATGATTTACTTCTGAAAACTAAGCATTGTGTGCAGAGATTTTTCAGCTATCTCCTTTCCTTCAGTTTTTGTGCTAACATTCCTATGTCTAAAACTAGCATTTACACTATAGGAAAGCATTACCGCGGGTATAGCACCTAACTCTTTAAACCTAAATGAAACAACAAGGCACCTATGATTTACTTCTGAGAACTAAGCATTGTGTGCAGAGATTTTGCAGCTATCTCCTTTCCTTCAGTTTTTGTCCTAACATTCGTATCTCCAGAACTAGCATTTCTTATACACCGAAGCATAACCGAGGTTATAGCACCTAACTCTTTAAACCTAAATGAAACAACAGGGGACATATGATTTACTTCTGAGAACTAAGCATTGTGTGCAGAGGTTTTGCAGCTATCTCCTTTCCTTCAGTTTTTGTGCTAACATTCCTATATCAGAACCTAGCCTTTACACTATAGGATAGGATTACCGCTGGTATAGCACCTAACTCTTTAAACCTAAATGAAACAACATGGCACATATGATTTACTTCTGAGAACTAACCATTGTGTCCAGAGATATTTCAGCTATCTCCTTTCCTTGAGTTTTTCTGCTAACATTCCTATGTCTAAAACTAGCTTTTACACTATAGGAAAGCATTACCGCCGGTATAGCACCTAACTCTTTAAACCTAAATGAAACAACATGGCACCTATGATTTACTTCTGAGAACTAAGCATTGTGTGCAGAGATTTTGCAGCTATCCCCTTTCCTTCAGTTTTAGTGCTAACTTTCATATCTTCAGAACTAGCATTTCCTATACAGGAAAGCATAACCGAGGGTATAGCACCTAAGTCTTTAAACCTAAATGAAACAACATGGCACATATGATTTACTTCTTAGAACTAACCATTGTGTGCAGAGATTTTTCAGCTATCTCCTTTCCTTCAGTTTTTCTGCTAACATTCGTATCTCTAAAACTAGCATTTCCTATATAGGAAAGCATAACCGAGGGTATAGCACCTCACTCTTTAAACCTAAATGAAACAACATGGCACATATGATTTACTTCTGAGAACTAAGCATTGTGTGCAGAGGTTTTGCAGCTATCTCCCTTCCTTCAGTTTTTGTGCTAACATTCCTATATCAGAACCTAGCATTTACACTATAGGATAGGATTACCGCGGGTATAGCACCTAACACTTTAAACCTAAATGAAACAACATGGCACATATGATTTACTTCTGAGAACTAACCATTCTGTGCAGAGATTTTTCAGCTATCCCCTTTCCTTCAGTTTTAGTGCGAACATTCATATCTCCAGAACTAGCATTTCCTATACAGGAAAGCATAACCGAGGGTATAGCACCTAACTCTTTAAACCTAAATGAAACAACATGGCACATATGATTTACTTCTTAGAACTAACCATTGTGTGCAGAAATTTTGCAGGTATCTCCTTTCCTTCAGTTTTTGTGCTAACACTCGTATCTCTCATACTAGCATTTCCTATATAGGAAAGCATGACCGAGGGTATAGCACCTAAGTGTTTAAACCTAAATGAAACAACATGGCACATATGATTTACTTCTGAGAACTAAGCATTGTGTGCAGAGGTTTTGCAGCTATCTCCTTTACTTCAGTTTTTGTGCTAACAATCGTATCACAAAACTAGCATTTCCTATATAGGAAAGCATAACCGAGGGTATAGCACCTCACTCTTTAAACCTAAATGAAACAACATGGCACATATGATTTACTTCTTAAAACTATCCATTGTGTGCAGAGATTTTGCAGCTATCTCCTTTCCTTCAGTTTTTGTGCTAACATTCGTATCTCTCATACTAGCATTTCCTATATAGGAAAGCATAACCGAGTGTATAGCACCTAAGTCTTTAAACCTAAATGAAACAACATGGCACATATGATTTACTTCCGAGAACTAAGCATTGTGTGCAGAGGTTTTGCAGCTATCTCCCTTCCTTCAGTTTTTGTGCTAACATTCCTATATCAGAACCTAGCATTTACACTATAGGATAGGATTACCGCTGGTATAGCACCTAACTCTTTAAACCTAAATGATACAACATGGCACATATGATTTACTTCTGAGAACTAACCATTGTGTCCAGAGATTTTTCAGCTATCTCCTTTCCTTCAGTTTTTGTGCTAACATTCCTATGTCTAAAACTAGCTTTTACACTATAGGAAAGCATTACCGCGGGTATAGCACCTAACTCTTTAAACCTAAATGAAACAACATGGCACCTATGATTTACTTCTGAGAACTAAGCAATGTGTGCAGAGATTTTGCAGCTATCTCCTTTCCTTCAGTTTTAGTGCTAACATTCATATCTCCAGAACTAGCATGTCCTATACAGGAAAGCATAACCGAGGGTATAGCACCTAACTCTTTAAACCTAAATGAAACAACAAGGCACATATGATTTACTTCTTAGAACTAACCATTGTGTGCAGAGATTTTTCAGCTATCTCCTTTCCTTCAGTTTTTGTGCTAACATTCGTATCTCTCATACTAGCACTTCCTATACAGGAAAGCATAACCGAGGGTATAGCACCTAACTCTTTAAACCTAAATGAAACAACATGGCACATATGATTTACTTCCGAGAACTAAGCATTGTGTGCAGAGGTTTTGCAGCTATCTCCTTTCCTTCAGTTTTTGTGCTAACATTCGTATCTCTAAAACTAGCATTTCCTATATAGGAAAGCATAACCGAGGGTATAGCACCTCACTCTTTAAACCTAAATGAAACAACATGGCACATATGATTTCCTTCTGAAAACTAAGCATTGTGTGCAGAGATTTTTCAGCTATCTCCTTTCCTTCAGTTTTTGTGCTAACATTCCTATGTCTAAAACTAGCATTTACACTATAGGAAAGCATTACCGCGGGTATAGCACCTAACTCTTTAAACCTGAATGAAACAACATGGCACCTATCATTTACTTCTGAGAACTAAGCATTGTGTGCAGAGATTTTGCAGCTACCTCCTTTCCTTCAGTTTTTGTCCTAACATTCGTATCTCCAGAACTAGCATTTCTTATACACGGAAGCATAACCGAGGTTATAGCACCTAACTCTTTAAACCTAAATGAAACAACATGGGACATATGATTTACTTCTGAGAACTAACCATTGTGTCCAGAGATATTTCAGCTATCTCCTTTCCTTCAGTTTTTGTGCTAACATTCGTATCTCCAGAACTAGCATTTCTTACACAGGAAAGCATAACCGAGGGTATAGCACCTAACTCTTTAAACCTAAATGAAACCACATGGCACATATGATTTACTTCTGAGAACTAAGCATTGTGTGCAGAGGTTTTGCAGCTATCTCCTTTCCTTCAGTTTTTGTGCTAACATTCGTATCTCTAAAACCAGCATTTCCTATATAGGAAAGCATAACCGAGGGTATAGCACCTCAGTCTTTAAACCTAAATGAAACAACATGGCACCTATGATTTACTTCTGAAAACTAAGCATTGTGTGCAGAGATTTTTCAGCTATCTCCTTTCCTTCAGTTTTTGTGCTAACATTCCTATGTCTAAAACTAGCATTTACACTATAGGAAAGCATTACCGCGGGTATAGCACCTAACTCTTTAAACCTAAATGAAACAACAAGGCACCTATGATTTACTTCTGAGAACTAAGCATTGTGTGCAGAGATTTTGCAGCTATCTCCTTTCCTTCAGTTTTTGTCCTAACATTCGTATCTCCAGAACTAGCATTTCTTATACACCGAAGCATAACCGAGGTTATAGCACCTAACTCTTTAAACCTAAATGAAACAACAGGGGACATATGATTTACTTCTGAGAACTAAGCATTGTGTGCAGAGGTTTTGCAGCTATCTCCTTTCCTTCAGTTTTTGTGCTAACATTCCTATATCAGAACCTAGCCTTTACACTATAGGATAGGATTACCGCTGGTATAGCACCTAACTCTTTAAACCTAAATGAAACAACATGGCACATATGATTTACTTCTGAGAACTAACCATTGTGTCCAGAGATATTTCAGCTATCTCCTTTCCTTGAGTTTTTCTGCTAACATTCCTATGTCTAAAACTAGCTTTTACACTATAGGAAAGCATTACCGCCGGTATAGCACCTAACTCTTTAAACCTAAATGAAACAACATGGCACCTATGATTTACTTCTGAGAACTAAGCATTGTGTGCAGAGATTTTGCAGCTATCCCCTTTCCTTCAGTTTTAGTGCTAACTTTCATATCTTCAGAACTAGCATTTCCTATACAGGAAAGCATAACCGAGGGTATAGCACCTAAGTCTTTAAACCTAAATGAAACAACATGGCACATATGATTTACTTCTTAGAACTAACCATTGTGTGCAGAGATTTTTCAGCTATCTCCTTTCCTTCAGTTTTTCTGCTAACATTCGTATCTCTAAAACTAGCATTTCCTATATAGGAAAGCATAACCGAGGGTATAGCACCTCACTCTTTAAACCTAAATGAAACAACATGGCACATATGATTTACTTCTGAGAACTAAGCATTGTGTGCAGAGGTTTTGCAGCTATCTCCCTTCCTTCAGTTTTTGTGCTAACATTCCTATATCAGAACCTAGCATTTACACTATAGGATAGGATTACCGCGGGTATAGCACCTAACACTTTAAACCTAAATGAAACAACATGGCACATATGATTTACTTCTGAGAACTAACCATTCTGTGCAGAGATTTTTCAGCTATCCCCTTTCCTTCAGTTTTAGTGCGAACATTCATATCTCCAGAACTAGCATTTCCTATACAGGAAAGCATAACCGAGGGTATAGCACCTAACTCTTTAAACCTAAATGAAACAACATGGCACATATGATTTACTTCTTAGAACTAACCATTGTGTGCAGAAATTTTGCAGGTATCTCCTTTCCTTCAGTTTTTGTGCTAACACTCGTATCTCTCATACTAGCATTTCCTATATAGGAAAGCATGACCGAGGGTATAGCACCTAAGTGTTTAAACCTAAATGAAACAACATGGCACATATGATTTACTTCTGAGAACTAAGCATTGTGTGCAGAGGTTTTGCAGCTATCTCCTTTACTTCAGTTTTTGTGCTAACAATCGTATCACAAAACTAGCATTTCCTATATAGGAAAGCATAACCGAGGGTATAGCACCTCACTCTTTAAACCTAAATGAAACAACATGGCACATATGATTTACTTCTTAGAACTATCCATTGTGTGCAGAGATTTTGCAGCTATCTCCTTTCCTTCAGTTTTTGTGCTAACATTCGTATCTCTCATACTAGCATTTCCTATATAGGAAAGCATAACCGAGTGTATAGCACCTAAGTCTTTAAACCTAAATGAAACAACATGGCACATATGATTTACTTCCGAGAACTAAGCATTGTGTGCAGAGGTTTTGCAGCTATCTCCCTTCCTTCAGTTTTTGTGCTAACATTCCTATATCAGAACCTAGCATTTACACTATAGGATAGGATTACCGCTGGTATAGCACCTAACTCTTTAAACCTAAATGATACAACATGGCACATATGATTTACTTCTGAGAACTAACCATTGTGTCCAGAGATTTTTCAGCTATCTCCTTTCCTTCAGTTTTTGTGCTAACATTCCTATGTCTAAAACTAGCTTTTACACTATAGGAAAGCATTACCGCGGGTATAGCACCTAACTCTTTAAACCTAAATGAAACAACATGGCACCTATGATTTACTTCTGAGAACTAAGCAATGTGTGCAGAGATTTTGCAGCTATCTCCTTTCCTTCAGTTTTAGTGCTAACATTCATATCTCCAGAACTAGCATGTCCTATACAGGAAAGCATAACCGAGGGTATAGCACCTAACTCTTTAAACCTAAATGAAACAACAAGGCACATATGATTTACTTCTTAGAACTAACCATTGTGTGCAGAGATTTTTCAGCTATCTCCTTTCCTTCAGTTTTTGTGCTAACATTCGTATCTCTCATACTAGCACTTCCTATACAGGAAAGCATAACCGAGGGTATAGCACCTAACTCTTTAAACCTAAATGAAACAACATGGCACATATGATTTACTTCCGAGAACTAAGCATTGTGTGCAGAGGTTTTGCAGCTATCTCCTTTCCTTCAGTTTTTGTGCTAACATTCGTATCTCTAAAACTAGCATTTCCTATATAGGAAAGCATAACCGAGGGTATAGCACCTCACTCTTTAAACCTAAATGAAACAACATGGCACATATGATTTCCTTCTGAAAACTAAGCATTGTGTGCAGAGATTTTTCAGCTATCTCCTTTCCTTCAGTTTTTGTGCTAACATTCCTATGTCTAAAACTAGCATTTACACTATAGGAAAGCATTACCGCGGGTATAGCACCTAACTCTTTAAACCTGAATGAAACAACATGGCACCTATCATTTACTTCTGAGAACTAAGCATTGTGTGCAGAGATTTTGCAGCTACCTCCTTTCCTTCAGTTTTTGTCCTAACATTCGTATCTCCAGAACTAGCATTTCTTATACACGGAAGCATAACCGAGGTTATAGCACCTAACTCTTTAAACCTAAATGAAACAACATGGGACATATGATTTACTTCTGAGAACTAACCATTGTGTCCAGAGATATTTCAGCTATCTCCTTTCCTTCAGTTTTTGTGCTAACATTCGTATCTCCAGAACTAGCATTTCTTATACAGGAAAGCATAACCGAGGGTATAGCACCTAACTCTTTAAACCTAAATGAAACAACATGGCACATATGATTTACTTCTGAGAACTAAGCATAGTGTGCAGAGGTTTTGCAGCTATCTCCTTTCCTTCAGTTTTTGTGCTGACATTCCTATATCAGAACCTAGCATTTACACTATAGGATAAGATTACCGCGGGTATAGCACCTAACTCTTTAAACCTAAATGAAACAACATGGCACATATGATTTACTTTTGAGAACTAACCATTGTGTGCAGAGATTTTTCAGCTATCTCCTTTCCTTCAGTTTTGGTGCTAACATTCCTTTGTCTAAATCTAGCTTTTACACTATAGGAAACCATTACGTAGGGTATAGGACCTAACTCTTTAAACCTAAATGAAACAACATGGCACATATGATTTACTTCTGAGAACTAACCATTGTGTGCAGAGATTTTGCAGCTATCTCCTTTCCTTCAGTTTTTGTGCTAACATTCGTATCTCTCATACTAGCATTTCCTATATAGGAAAGCATAACCGAGGGTATAGCACCTAAGTCTTTAAACCTAAATGAAACAGCATGGCACATATGATTTACTTAAGAGAACTAAGCATTGTGTGCAGAGGTTTTCAGCTATCTCCTTTCCTTCAGTTTTTGTGCTAACATTCGTATCTCTAAAACTAGCATTTCCTATATAGGAAAGCATAACCGAGGGTATAGCACCTCACTCTTTAAACCTAAATGAAACAACATGGCACATATGATTTACTTCTGAGAACTAACCATTGTGTGCAGAGATTTTTCAGCTATCTCCTTTCCTTCAGTTTTTGTGCTAACATTCCTTTGTCTAAAACTAGCTTTTACACTATAGGAAAGCATTACCTCGGGTATAGCACCTTACTCTTTAAACCTAAATGAAACAACATGGCACATATGATTTACTTCTGAGAACTAAGCAATGTGTGCAGAGATTTTGCAGCTATCTCCTTTCCTTCAGTTTTAGTGCTAACATTCATATCTCCAGAACTAGCATTTCCTATACAGGAAAGCATAACCGAGGGTATAGCACCTAACTCTTTAAACCTAAATGAAACAACATGGCACATATGATTTACTTCTTAGAACTAACCATTGTGTGCAGGGATTTTGCAGCTATCTCCTTTCCTTCAGTTTTTGTGCTAACATTCGTATCTCTCATACTAGCATTTCCTATATAGGAAAGCATCACCGAGGGTATAGCACCTAAGTCTTTAAACCTAAATGAAACAACATGGCACATACGATTTACTTCCGAGAACTAAGCATTGTGTGCAGAGGTTTTGCAGCTATCTCCTTTCCTTCAGTTTTTGTGCTAAAATTCCTATATCAGAACCTAGCATTTACACTATAGGATAGGATTACCGCTGGTATAGCACCTAACTCTTTAAACCTAAATGAAACAACATGGCACATATGATTTACTTCTGAGAACTAACCATTGTGTCCAGAGATTTTTCAGCTATCTCCTTTCCTTCAGTTTTTGTGCTAACATTCCTATGTCTAAAACTAGCTTTTACACTATAGGAAAGCATTACCGCGGGTATAGCACCTAACTCTTTAAACCTAAATGAAACAACATGGCACCTATGATTTACTTCTGAGAACTAAGCATTGTGTGCAGAGATTTTGCAGCTATCTCCTTTCCTTCAGTTTTTGTGCTAGCATTCGTATCACCAGAACTAGCATTTCTTATACAGGAAAGCATAACCGAGGTTATAGCACCTAACTCTTTAAACCTAAATGAAACAACATGGCACATATATTTACTTCTGAGAACTAAGCATTGTGTGCAGAGGTTTTGCAGCTATCTCCTTTCCTTCAGTTTTTGTGCTAACATTCCTATATCAGAACCTAGCCTTTACACTATAGGATAGGATTACCGCTGGTATAGCACCTAACTCTTTAAACCTAAATGAAACAACATGGCACATATGATTTACTTCTGAGAACTAACCATTGTGTCCAGAGATATTTCAGCTATCTCCTTTCCTTCAGTTTTTGTGCTAACATTCCTATGTCTAAAACTAGCTTTTACACTATAGGAAAGCATTACCGCGGGTATAGCACCTAACTCTTTAAACCTAAATGAAACAACATGGCACATATGATTTACTTCTGAGAACTAACCATTCTGTGCAGAGATTTTTCAGCTATCCCCTTTCCTTCAGTTTTAGTGCGAACATTCATATCTCCAGAACTAGCATTTCCTATACAGGAAAGCATAACCGAGGGTATAGCACCTAACTCTTTAAACCTAAATGAAACAACATGGCACATATGATTTACTTCTTAGAACTAACCATTGTGTGCAGAAATTTTGCAGGTATCTCCTTTCCTTCAGTTTTTGTGCTAACATTCGTATCTCTCATACTAGCATTTCCTATATAGGAAAGCATGACCGAGGGTATAGCACCTAAGTTTTTAAACCTAAATGAAACAACATGGCACATATGATTTACTTCTGAGAACTAAGCTTTGTGTGCAGAGGTTTTGCAGCTATCTCCTTTCCTTCAGTTTTTGTGCTAACAGTCGTATCACAAAACTAGCATTTCCTATATAGGAAAGCATAACCGAGGGTATAGCACCTCACTCTTTAAACCTAAATGAAACAACATGGCACATATGATTTACTTCTTAGAACTAACCATTGTGTGCAGAGATTTTGCAGCTATCTCCTTTCCTTCAGTTTTTGTGCTAACATTCGTATCTCTCATACTAGCATTTCCTATATAGGAAAGCATAACCGAGGGTATAGCACCTAAGTCTTTACACCTAAATGAAACAACATGGCACATATGATTTACTTCCGAGAACTAAGCATTGTGTGCAGAGGTTTTGCAGCTATCTCCCTTCCTTCAGTTTTTGTGCTAACATTCCTATATCAGAACCTAGCATTTACACTATAGGATAGGATTACCGCTGGTATAGCACCTAACTCTTTAAACCTAAATGATACAACATGGCACATATGATTTACTTCTTAGAACTAACCATTGTGTCCAGAGATTTTTCAGCTATCTCCTTTCCTTCAGTTTTTGTGCTAACATTCCTATGTCTAAAACTAGCTTTTACACTATAGGAAAGCATTACCGCGGGTATAGCACCTAACTCTTTAAACCTAAATGAAACAACATGGCACCTATGATTTACTTCTGAGAACTAAGCATTGTGTGCAGAGATTTTGCAGCTATCTCCTTTCCTTCAGTTTTTGTGCTAGCATTCGTATCTCCAGAAGTAGCATTTCTGATACAGGAAAGCATAACCGAGGTTATAGCACCTAACTCTTTAAACCTAAATGAAACAACATGGCACATATGATTTACTTCTGAGAACTAAGCATTGTGTGCAGAGGTTTTGCAGCTATCTCCCTTCCTTCAGTTTTTGTGCTAACATTCCTATATCAGAACCTAGCATTTACACTATAGGATAGGATTACCGCGGGTATAGCACCTAACTCTTTAAACCTAAATGAAACAACATGGCACATATGATTTACTTCTGAGAACTAAGCAATGTGTGCAGAGATTTTGCAGCTATCTCCTTTCCTTCAGTTTTAGTGCTAACATTCATATCTCCAGAACTAGCATTTCCATTCCAGAAAGCATAACCGAGGGTATAGCACCTAACTCTTTAAACCTAAATGAAACAACAAGGCACATATGATTTACTTCTTAGAACTAACCATTGTGTGCAGAGATTTTTCAGCTATCTCCTTTCCTTCAGTTTTTGTGCTAACATTCGTATCTCTCATACTAGCACTTCCTATACAGGAAAGCATAACCGAGGGTATAGCACCTAACTCTTTAAACCTAAATGAAACAACATGGCACCTATCATTTACTTCTGAGAACTAAGCATTGTGTGCAGAGATTTTGCAGCTACCTCCTTTCCTTCAGTTTTTGTCCTAACATTCGTATCTCCAGAATTAGCATTTCTTATACACGGAAGCATAACCGAGGTTATAGCACCTAACTCTTTAAACCTAAATGAAACAACATGGGACATATGATTTACTTCTGAGAACTAAGCATTGTGTGCAGAGGTTTTGCAACTATCTCCTTTACTTCAGTTTTTGTGCTAACAGTCGTATCACAAAACTAGCATTTCCTATATAGGAAAGCATAACCGAGGGTATAGCACCTCACTCTTTAAACCTAAATGAAACAACATGGCACATATGATTTACTTCTTAGAACTAACCATTGTGTGCAGAGATTTTGCAGCTATCTCCTTTCCTTCAGTTTTTGTGCTAACATTCGTATCTCTCATACTAGCATTTCCTATATAGGAAAGCATAACCGAGGGTATAGCACCTAAGTCTTTAAACCTAAATGAAACAACATGGCACATATGATTTACTTCCGAGAACTAAGCATTGTGTGCAGAGGTTTTGCAGCTATCTCCCTTCCTTCAGTTTTTGTGCTAACATTCCTATATCAGAACCTAGCATTTACACTATAGGATAGGATTACCGCTGGTATAGCACCTAACTCTTTAAACCTAAATGATACAACATGGCACATATGATTTACTTCTGAGAACTAACCATTGTGTCCAGAGATTTTTCAGCTATCTCCTTTCCTTCAGTTTTTGTGCTAACATTCCTATGTCTAAAACTAGCTTTTACACTATAGGAAAGCATTACCGCGGGTATAGCACCTAACTCTTTAAACCTAAATGAAACAACATGGCACCTATGATTTACTTCTGAGAACTAAGCAATGTGTGCAGAGATTTTGCAGCTATCTCCTTTCCTTCAGTTTTAGTGCTAACATTCATATCTCCAGAACTAGCATGTCCTATACAGGAAAGCATAACCGAGGGTATAGCACCTAACTCTTTAAACCTAAATGAAACAACAAGGCACATATGATTTACTTCTTAGAACTAACCATTGTGTGCAGAGATTTTTCAGCTATCTCCTTTCCTTCAGTTTTTGTGCTAACATTCGTATCTCTCATACTAGCACTTCCTATACAGGAAAGCATAACCGAGGGTATAGCACCTAACTCTTTAAACCTAAATGAAACAACATGGCACATATGATTTACTTCCGAGAACTAAGCATTGTGTGCAGAGGTTTTGCAGCTATCTCCTTTCCTTCAGTTTTTGTGCTAACATTCGTATCTCTAAAACTAGCATTTCCTATATAGGAAAGCATAACCGAGGGTATAGCACCTCACTCTTTAAACCTAAATGAAACAACATGGCACATATGATTTCCTTCTGAAAACTAAGCATTGTGTGCAGAGATTTTTCAGCTATCTCCTTTCCTTCAGTTTTTGTGCTAACATTCCTATGTCTAAAACTAGCATTTACACTATAGGAAAGCATTACCGCGGGTATAGCACCTAACTCTTTAAACCTGAATGAAACAACATGGCACCTATCATTTACTTCTGAGAACTAAGCATTGTGTGCAGAGATTTTGCAGCTACCTCCTTTCCTTCAGTTTTTGTCCTAACATTCGTATCTCCAGAACTAGCATTTCTTATACACGGAAGCATAACCGAGGTTATAGCACCTAACTCTTTAAACCTAAATGAAACAACATGGGACATATGATTTACTTCTGAGAACTAACCATTGTGTCCAGAGATATTTCAGCTATCTCCTTTCCTTCAGTTTTTGTGCTAACATTCGTATCTCCAGAACTAGCATTTCTTACACAGGAAAGCATAACCGAGGGTATAGCACCTAACTCTTTAAACCTAAATGAAACCACATGGCACATATGATTTACTTCTGAGAACTAAGCATTGTGTGCAGAGGTTTTGCAGCTATCTCCTTTCCTTCAGTTTTTGTGCTAACATTCGTATCTCTAAAACCAGCATTTCCTATATAGGAAAGCATAACCGAGGGTATAGCACCTCAGTCTTTAAACCTAAATGAAACAACATGGCACCTATGATTTACTTCTGAAAACTAAGCATTGTGTGCAGAGATTTTTCAGCTATCTCCTTTCCTTCAGTTTTTGTGCTAACATTCCTATGTCTAAAACTAGCATTTACACTATAGGAAAGCATTACCGCGGGTATAGCACCTAACTCTTTAAACCTAAATGAAACAACAAGGCACCTATGATTTACTTCTGAGAACTAAGCATTGTGTGCAGAGATTTTGCAGCTATCTCCTTTCCTTCAGTTTTTGTCCTAACATTCGTATCTCCATAACTAGCATTTCTTATACACCGAAGCATAACCGAGGTTATAGCACCTAACTCTTTAAACCTAAATGAAACAACAGGGGACATATGATTTACTTCTGAGAACTAAGCATTGTGTGCAGAGGTTTTGCAGCTATCTCCTTTCCTTCAGTTTTTGTGCTAACATTCCTATATCAGAACCTAGCCTTTACACTATAGGATAGGATTACCGCTGGTATAGCACCTAACTCTTTAAACCTAAATGAAACAACATGGCACATATGATTTACTTCTGAGAACTAACCATTGTGTCCAGAGATATTTCAGCTATCTCCTTTCCTTGAGTTTTTCTGCTAACATTCCTATGTCTAAAACTAGCTTTTACACTATAGGAAAGCATTACCGCCGGTATAGCACCTAACTCTTTAAACCTAAATGAAACAACATGGCACCTATGATTTACTTCTGAGAACTAAGCATTGTGTGCAGAGATTTTGCAGCTATCCCCTTTCCTTCAGTTTTAGTGCTAACTTTCATATCTTCAGAACTAGCATTTCCTATACAGGAAAGCATAACCGAGGGTATAGCACCTAAGTCTTTAAACCTAA
Organism: Dasypus novemcinctus; assembly: GCF_030445035.2. Lineage (NCBI taxonomy): Eukaryota > Metazoa > Chordata > Mammalia > Cingulata > Dasypodidae > Dasypus > Dasypus novemcinctus. Next base: position 81,443 of record NW_026688309.1, on the reverse strand, counting down.
ATGAAACAACATGGCACATATGATTTACTTCTTAGAACTAACCATTGTGTGCAGAGATTTTTCAGCTATCTCCTTTCCTTCAGTTTTTCTGCTAACATTCGTATCTCTAAAACTAGCATTTCCTATATAGGAAAGCATAACCGAGGGTATAGCACCTCACTCTTTAAACCTAAATGAAACAACATGGCACATATGATTTACTTCTGAGAACTAAGCATTGTGTGCAGAGGTTTTGCAGCTATCTCCCTTCCTTCAGTTTTTGTGCTAACATTCCTATATCAGAACCTAGCATTTACACTATAGGATAGGATTACCGCGGGTATAGCACCTAACACTTTAAACCTAAATGAAACAACATGGCACATATGATTTACTTCTGAGAACTAACCATTCTGTGCAGAGATTTTTCAGCTATCCCCTTTCCTTCAGTTTTAGTGCGAACATTCATATCTCCAGAACTAGCATTTCCTATACAGGAAAGCATAACCGAGGGTATAGCACCTAACTCTTTAAACCTAAATGAAACAACATGGCACATATGATTTACTTCTTAGAACTAACCATTGTGTGCAGAAATTTTGCAGGTATCTCCTTTCCTTCAGTTTTTGTGCTAACACTCGTATCTCTCATACTAGCATTTCCTATATAGGAAAGCATGACCGAGGGTATAGCACCTAAGTGTTTAAACCTAAATGAAACAACATGGCACATATGATTTACTTCTGAGAACTAAGCATTGTGTGCAGAGGTTTTGCAGCTATCTCCTTTACTTCAGTTTTTGTGCTAACAATCGTATCACAAAACTAGCATTTCCTATATAGGAAAGCATAACCGAGGGTATAGCACCTCACTCTTTAAACCTAAATGAAACAACATGGCACATATGATTTACTTCTTAGAACTATCCATTGTGTGCAGAGATTTTGCAGCTATCTCCTTTCCTTCAGTTTTTGTGCTAACATTCGTATCTCTCATACTAGCATTTCCTATATAGGAAAGCATAACCGAGTGTATAGCACCTAAGTCTTTAAACCTAAATGAAACAACATGGCACATATGATTTACTTCCGAGAACTAAGCATTGTGTGCAGAGGTTTTGCAGCTATCTCCCTTCCTTCAGTTTTTGTGCTAACATTCCTATATCAGAACCTAGCATTTACACTATAGGATAGGATTACCGCTGGTATAGCACCTAACTCTTTAAACCTAAATGATACAACATGGCACATATGATTTACTTCTGAGAACTAACCATTGTGTCCAGAGATTTTTCAGCTATCTCCTTTCCTTCAGTTTTTGTGCTAACATTCCTATGTCTAAAACTAGCTTTTACACTATAGGAAAGCATTACCGCGGGTATAGCACCTAACTCTTTAAACCTAAATGAAACAACATGGCACCTATGATTTACTTCTGAGAACTAAGCAATGTGTGCAGAGATTTTGCAGCTATCTCCTTTCCTTCAGTTTTAGTGCTAACATTCATATCTCCAGAACTAGCATGTCCTATACAGGAAAGCATAACCGAGGGTATAGCACCTAACTCTTTAAACCTAAATGAAACAACAAGGCACATATGATTTACTTCTTAGAACTAACCATTGTGTGCAGAGATTTTTCAGCTATCTCCTTTCCTTCAGTTTTTGTGCTAACATTCGTATCTCTCATACTAGCACTTCCTATACAGGAAAGCATAACCGAGGGTATAGCACCTAACTCTTTAAACCTAAATGAAACAACATGGCACATATGATTTACTTCCGAGAACTAAGCATTGTGTGCAGAGGTTTTGCAGCTATCTCCTTTCCTTCAGTTTTTGTGCTAACATTCGTATCTCTAAAACTAGCATTTCCTATATAGGAAAGCATAACCGAGGGTATAGCACCTCACTCTTTAAACCTAAATGAAACAACATGGCACATATGATTTCCTTCTGAAAACTAAGCATTGTGTGCAGAGATTTTTCAGCTATCTCCTTTCCTTCAGTTTTTGTGCTAACATTCCTATGTCTAAAACTAGCATTTACACTATAGGAAAGCATTACCGCGGGTATAGCACCTAACTCTTTAAACCTGAATGAAACAACATGGCACCTATCATTTACTTCTGAGAACTAAGCATTGTGTGCAGAGATTTTGCAGCTACCTCCTTTCCTTCAGTTTTTGTCCTAACATTCGTATCTCCAGAACTAGCATTTCTTATACACGGAAGCATAACCGAGGTTATAGCACCTAACTCTTTAAACCTAAATGAAACAACATGGGACATATGATTTACTTCTGAGAACTAACCATTGTGTCCAGAGATATTTCAGCTATCTCCTTTCCTTCAGTTTTTGTGCTAACATTCGTATCTCCAGAACTAGCATTTCTTACACAGGAAAGCATAACCGAGGGTATAGCACCTAACTCTTTAAACCTAAATGAAACCACATGGCACATATGATTTACTTCTGAGAACTAAGCATTGTGTGCAGAGGTTTTGCAGCTATCTCCTTTCCTTCAGTTTTTGTGCTAACATTCGTATCTCTAAAACCAGCATTTCCTATATAGGAAAGCATAACCGAGGGTATAGCACCTCAGTCTTTAAACCTAAATGAAACAACATGGCACCTATGATTTACTTCTGAAAACTAAGCATTGTGTGCAGAGATTTTTCAGCTATCTCCTTTCCTTCAGTTTTTGTGCTAACATTCCTATGTCTAAAACTAGCATTTACACTATAGGAAAGCATTACCGCGGGTATAGCACCTAACTCTTTAAACCTAAATGAAACAACAAGGCACCTATGATTTACTTCTGAGAACTAAGCATTGTGTGCAGAGATTTTGCAGCTATCTCCTTTCCTTCAGTTTTTGTCCTAACATTCGTATCTCCAGAACTAGCATTTCTTATACACCGAAGCATAACCGAGGTTATAGCACCTAACTCTTTAAACCTAAATGAAACAACAGGGGACATATGATTTACTTCTGAGAACTAAGCATTGTGTGCAGAGGTTTTGCAGCTATCTCCTTTCCTTCAGTTTTTGTGCTAACATTCCTATATCAGAACCTAGCCTTTACACTATAGGATAGGATTACCGCTGGTATAGCACCTAACTCTTTAAACCTAAATGAAACAACATGGCACATATGATTTACTTCTGAGAACTAACCATTGTGTCCCAGAGATATTTCAGCTATCTCCTTTCCTTGAGTTTTTCTGCTAACATTCCTATGTCTAAAACTAGCTTTTACACTATAGGAAAGCATTACCGCCGGTATAGCACCTAACTCTTTAAACCTAAATGAAACAACATGGCACCTATGATTTACTTCTGAGAACTAAGCATTGTGTGCAGAGATTTTGCAGCTATCCCCTTTCCTTCAGTTTTAGTGCTAACTTTCATATCTTCAGAACTAGCATTTCCTATACAGGAAAGCATAACCGAGGGTATAGCACCTAAGTCTTTAAACCTAAATGAAACAACATGGCACATATGATTTACTTCTTAGAACTAACCATTGTGTGCAGAGATTTTTCAGCTATCTCCTTTCCTTCAGTTTTTCTGCTAACATTCGTATCTCTAAAACTAGCATTTCCTATATAGGAAAGCATAACCGAGGGTATAGCACCTCACTCTTTAAACCTAAATGAAACAACATGGCACATATGATTTACTTCTGAGAACTAAGCATTGTGTGCAGAGGTTTTGCAGCTATCTCCCTTCCTTCAGTTTTTGTGCTAACATTCCTATATCAGAACCTAGCATTTACACTATAGGATAGGATTACCGCGGGTATAGCACCTAACACTTTAAACCTAAATGAAACAACATGGCACATATGATTTACTTCTGAGAACTAACCATTCTGTGCAGAGATTTTTCAGCTATCCCCTTTCCTTCAGTTTTAGTGCGAACATTCATATCTCCAGAACTAGCATTTCCTATACAGGAAAGCATAACCGAGGGTATAGCACCTAACTCTTTAAACCTAAATGAAACAACATGGCACATATGATTTACTTCTTAGAACTAACCATTGTGTGCAGAAATTTTGCAGGTATCTCCTTTCCTTCAGTTTTTGTGCTAACACTCGTATCTCTCATACTAGCATTTCCTATATAGGAAAGCATGACCGAGGGTATAGCACCTAAGTGTTTAAACCTAAATGAAACAACATGGCACATATGATTTACTTCTGAGAACTAAGCATTGTGTGCAGAGGTTTTGCAGCTATCTCCTTTACTTCAGTTTTTGTGCTAACAATCGTATCACAAAACTAGCATTTCCTATATAGGAAAGCATAACCGAGGGTATAGCACCTCACTCTTTAAACCTAAATGAAACAACATGGCACATATGATTTACTTCTTAGAACTATCCATTGTGTGCAGAGATTTTGCAGCTATCTCCTTTCCTTCAGTTTTTGTGCTAACATTCGTATCTCTCATACTAGCATTTCCTATATAGGAAAGCATAACCGAGTGTATAGCACCTAAGTCTTTAAACCTAAATGAAACAACATGGCACATATGATTTACTTCCGAGAACTAAGCATTGTGTGCAGAGGTTTTGCAGCTATCTCCCTTCCTTCAGTTTTTGTGCTAACATTCCTATATCAGAACCTAGCATTTACACTATAGGATAGGATTACCGCTGGTATAGCACCTAACTCTTTAAACCTAAATGATACAACATGGCACATATGATTTACTTCTGAGAACTAACCATTGTGTCCAGAGATTTTTCAGCTATCTCCTTTCCTTCAGTTTTTGTGCTAACATTCCTATGTCTAAAACTAGCTTTTACACTATAGGAAAGCATTACCGCGGGTATAGCACCTAACTCTTTAAACCTAAATGAAACAACATGGCACCTATGATTTACTTCTGAGAACTAAGCAATGTGTGCAGAGATTTTGCAGCTATCTCCTTTCCTTCAGTTTTAGTGCTAACATTCATATCTCCAGAACTAGCATGTCCTATACAGGAAAGCATAACCGAGGGTATAGCACCTAACTCTTTAAACCTAAATGAAACAACAAGGCACATATGATTTACTTCTTAGAACTAACCATTGTGTGCAGAGATTTTTCAGCTATCTCCTTTCCTTCAGTTTTTGTGCTAACATTCGTATCTCTCATACTAGCACTTCCTATACAGGAAAGCATAACCGAGGGTATAGCACCTAACTCTTTAAACCTAAATGAAACAACATGGCACATATGATTTACTTCCGAGAACTAAGCATTGTGTGCAGAGGTTTTGCAGCTATCTCCTTTCCTTCAGTTTTTGTGCTAACATTCGTATCTCTAAAACTAGCATTTCCTATATAGGAAAGCATAACCGAGGGTATAGCACCTCACTCTTTAAACCTAAATGAAACAACATGGCACATATGATTTCCTTCTGAAAACTAAGCATTGTGTGCAGAGATTTTTCAGCTATCTCCTTTCCTTCAGTTTTTGTGCTAACATTCCTATGTCTAAAACTAGCATTTACACTATAGGAAAGCATTACCGCGGGTATAGCACCTAACTCTTTAAACCTGAATGAAACAACATGGCACCTATCATTTACTTCTGAGAACTAAGCATTGTGTGCAGAGATTTTGCAGCTACCTCCTTTCCTTCAGTTTTTGTCCTAACATTCGTATCTCCAGAACTAGCATTTCTTATACACGGAAGCATAACCGAGGTTATAGCACCTAACTCTTTAAACCTAAATGAAACAACATGGGACATATGATTTACTTCTGAGAACTAACCATTGTGTCCAGAGATATTTCAGCTATCTCCTTTTCCCCCTTCAGTTTTTGTGCTAACATTCGTATCTCCAGAACTAGCATTTCTTATACAGGAAAGCATAACCGAGGGTATAGCACCTAACTCTTTAAACCTAAATGAAACAACATGGCACATATGATTTACTTCTGCTAAGCATAGTGTGCAGAGGTTTTGCAGCTATCTCCTTTCCTTCAGTTTTTGTGCTGACATTCCTATATCAGAACCTAGCATTTACACTATAGGATAAGATTACCGCGGGTATAGCACCTAACTCTTTAAACCTAAATGAAACAACATGGCACATATGATTTACTTTTGAGAACTAACCATTGTGTGCAGAGATTTTTCAGCTATCTCCTTTCCTTCAGTTTTGGTGCTAACATTCCTTTGTCTAAATCTAGCTTTTACACTATAGGAAACCATTACGTAGGGTATAGGACCTAACTCTTTAAACCTAAATGAAACAACATGGCACATATGATTTACTTCTGAGAACTAACCATTGTGTGCAGAGATTTTGCAGCTATCTCCTTTCCTTCAGTTTTTGTGCTAACATTCGTATCTCTCATACTAGCATTTCCTATATAGGAAAGCATAACCGAGGGTATAGCACCTAAGTCTTTAAACCTAAATGAAACAGCATGGCACATATGATTTACTTAAGAGAACTAAGCATTGTGTGCAGAGGTTTTCAGCTATCTCCTTTCCTTCAGTTTTTGTGCTAACATTCGTATCTCTAAAACTAGCATTTCCTATATAGGAAAGCATAACCGAGGGTATAGCACCTCACTCTTTAAACCTAAATGAAACAACATGGCACATATGATTTACTTCTGAGAACTAACCATTGTGTGCAGAGATTTTTCAGCTATCTCCTTTCCTTCAGTTTTTGTGCTAACATTCCTTTGTCTAAAACTAGCTTTTACACTATAGGAAAGCATTACCTCGGGTATAGCACCTTACTCTTTAAACCTAAATGAAACAACATGGCACATATGATTTACTTCTGAGAACTAAGCAATGTGTGCAGAGATTTTGCAGCTATCTCCTTTCCTTCAGTTTTAGTGCTAACATTCATATCTCCAGAACTAGCATTTCCTATACAGGAAAGCATAACCGAGGGTATAGCACCTAACTCTTTAAACCTAAATGAAACAACATGGCACATATGATTTACTTCTTAGAACTAACCATTGTGTGCAGGGATTTTGCAGCTATCTCCTTTCCTTCAGTTTTTGTGCTAACATTCGTATCTCTCATACTAGCATTTCCTATATAGGAAAGCATCACCGAGGGTATAGCACCTAAGTCTTTAAACCTAAATGAAACAACATGGCACATACGATTTACTTCCGAGAACTAAGCATTGTGTGCAGAGGTTTTGCAGCTATCTCCTTTCCTTCAGTTTTTGTGCTAAAATTCCTATATCAGAACCTAGCATTTACACTATAGGATAGGATTACCGCTGGTATAGCACCTAACTCTTTAAACCTAAATGAAACAACATGGCACATATGATTTACTTCTGAGAACTAACCATTGTGTCCAGAGATTTTTCAGCTATCTCCTTTCCTTCAGTTTTTGTGCTAACATTCCTATGTCTAAAACTAGCTTTTACACTATAGGAAAGCATTACCGCGGGTATAGCACCTAACTCTTTAAACCTAAATGAAACAACATGGCACCTATGATTTACTTCTGAGAACTAAGCATTGTGTGCAGAGATTTTGCAGCTATCTCCTTTCCTTCAGTTTTTGTGCTAGCATTCGTATCACCAGAACTAGCATTTCTTATACAGGAAAGCATAACCGAGGTTATAGCACCTAACTCTTTAAACCTAAATGAAACAACATGGCACATATATTTACTTCTGAGAACTAAGCATTGTGTGCAGAGGTTTTGCAGCTATCTCCTTTCCTTCAGTTTTTGTGCTAACATTCCTATATCAGAACCTAGCCTTTACACTATAGGATAGGATTACCGCTGGTATAGCACCTAACTCTTTAAACCTAAATGAAACAACATGGCACATATGATTTACTTCTGAGAACTAACCATTGTGTCCAGAGATATTTCAGCTATCTCCTTTCCTTCAGTTTTTGTGCTAACATTCCTATGTCTAAAACTAGCTTTTACACTATAGGAAAGCATTACCGCGGGTATAGCACCTAACTCTTTAAACCTAAATGAAACAACATGGCACATATGATTTACTTCTGAGAACTAACCATTCTGTGCAGAGATTTTTCAGCTATCCCCTTTCCTTCAGTTTTAGTGCGAACATTCATATCTCCAGAACTAGCATTTCCTATACAGGAAAGCATAACCGAGGGTATAGCACCTAACTCTTTAAACCTAAATGAAACAACATGGCACATATGATTTACTTCTTAGAACTAACCATTGTGTGCAGAAATTTTGCAGGTATCTCCTTTCCTTCAGTTTTTGTGCTAACATTCGTATCTCTCATACTAGCATTTCCTATATAGGAAAGCATGACCGAGGGTATAGCACCTAAGTTTTTAAACCTAAATGAAACAACATGGCACATATGATTTACTTCTGAGAACTAAGCTTTGTGTGCAGAGGTTTTGCAGCTATCTCCTTTCCTTCAGTTTTTGTGCTAACAGTCGTATCACAAAACTAGCATTTCCTATATAGGAAAGCATAACCGAGGGTATAGCACCTCACTCTTTAAACCTAAATGAAACAACATGGCACATATGATTTACTTCTTAGAACTAACCATTGTGTGCAGAGATTTTGCAGCTATCTCCTTTCCTTCAGTTTTTGTGCTAACATTCGTATCTCTCATACTAGCATTTCCTATATAGGAAAGCATAACCGAGGGTATAGCACCTAAGTCTTTACACCTAAATGAAACAACATGGCACATATGATTTACTTCCGAGAACTAAGCATTGTGTGCAGAGGTTTTGCAGCTATCTCCCTTCCTTCAGTTTTTGTGCTAACATTCCTATATCAGAACCTAGCATTTACACTATAGGATAGGATTACCGCTGGTATAGCACCTAACTCTTTAAACCTAAATGATACAACATGGCACATATGATTTACTTCTTAGAACTAACCATTGTGTCCAGAGATTTTTCAGCTATCTCCTTTCCTTCAGTTTTTGTGCTAACATTCCTATGTCTAAAACTAGCTTTTACACTATAGGAAAGCATTACCGCGGGTATAGCACCTAACTCTTTAAACCTAAATGAAACAACATGGCACCTATGATTTACTTCTGAGAACTAAGCATTGTGTGCAGAGATTTTGCAGCTATCTCCTTTCCTTCAGTTTTTGTGCTAGCATTCGTATCTCCAGAAGTAGCATTTCTGATACAGGAAAGCATAACCGAGGTTATAGCACCTAACTCTTTAAACCTAAATGAAACAACATGGCACATATGATTTACTTCTGAGAACTAAGCATTGTGTGCAGAGGTTTTGCAGCTATCTCCCTTCCTTCAGTTTTTGTGCTAACATTCCTATATCAGAACCTAGCATTTACACTATAGGATAGGATTACCGCGGGTATAGCACCTAACTCTTTAAACCTAAATGAAACAACATGGCACATATGATTTACTTCTGAGAACTAAGCAATGTGTGCAGAGATTTTGCAGCTATCTCCTTTCCTTCAGTTTTAGTGCTAACATTCATATCTCCAGAACTAGCATTTCCATTCCAGAAAGCATAACCGAGGGTATAGCACCTAACTCTTTAAACCTAAATGAAACAACAAGGCACATATGATTTACTTCTTAGAACTAACCATTGTGTGCAGAGATTTTTCAGCTATCTCCTTTCCTTCAGTTTTTGTGCTAACATTCGTATCTCTCATACTAGCACTTCCTATACAGGAAAGCATAACCGAGGGTATAGCACCTAACTCTTTAAACCTAAATGAAACAACATGGCACATATGATTTACTTCTTAGAACTAACCATTGTGTGCAGAGATTTTGCAGGTATCTCCTTTCCTTCAGTTTTTGTGCTAACATTCGTATCTCTCATACTAGCATTTCCTATATAGGAAAGCATGACCGAGGGTATAGCACCTAAGTTTTTAAACCTAAATGAAACAACATGGCACATATGATTTACTTCTGAGAACTAAGCATTGTGTGCAGAGGTTTTGCAGCTATCTCCTTTACTTCAGTTTTTGTGCTAACAGTCGTATCACAAAACTAGCATTTCCTATATAGGAAAGCATAACCGAGGGTATAACACCTCACTCTTTAAACCTAAATGAAACAACATGGCACATATGATTTACTTCTTAGAACTAACCATTGTGTGCAGAGATTTTTCAGCTATCTCCTTTCCTTCAGTTTTTCTGCTAACATTCATATCTCTAAAACTAGCATTTCCTATATAGGAAAGCATAACCGAGGGTATAGCACCTCACTCTTTAAACCTAAATGAAACAACATGGCACATATGATTTACTTCTGAGAACTAAGCATTGTGTGCAGAGGTTTTGCAGCTATCTCCCTTCCTTCAGTTTTTGTGCTAACATTCCTATATCAGAACCTAGCATTTACACTATAGGATAGGATTACCGCGGGTATAGCACCTAACACTTTAAACCTAAATGAAACAACATGGCACATATGATTTACTTCTGAGAACTAACCATTCTGTGCAGAGATTTTTCAGCTATCCCCTTTCCTTCAGTTTTAGTGCGAACATTCATATCTCCAGAACTAGCATTTCCTATACAGGAAATCATAACCGAGGGTATAGCACCTAACTCTTTAAACCTAAATGAAACAAAATGGCACATATGATTTACTTCTTAGAACTAACCATTGTGTGCAGAGATTTTGCAGGTATCTCCTTTCCTTCAGTTTTTGTGCTAACATTCGTATCTCTCATACTAGCATTTCCTATATAGGAAAGCATGACCGAGGGTATAGCACCTAAGTTTTTAAACCTAAATGAAACAACATGGCACATATGATTTACTTCTGAGAACTAAGCATTGTGTGCAGAGATTTTTCAGCTATCTCCTTTCCTTCAGTTTTTCTGCTAACATTCGTATCTCTAAAACTAGCATTTCCTATATAGGAAAGCATAACCGAGGGTATAGCACCTCACTCTTTAAACCTAAATGAAACAACATGGCACATATGATTTACTTCTGAGAACTAAGCATTGTGTGCAGAGGTTTTGCAGCTATCTCCCTTCCTTCAGTTTTTGTGCTAACATTCCTATATCAGAACCTAGCATTTACACTATAGGATAGGATTACCGCGGGTATAGCACCTAACACTTTAAACCTAAATGAAACAACATGGCACATATGATTTACTTCTGAGAACTAACCATTCTGTGCAGAGATTTTTCAGCTATCCCCTTTCCTTCAGTTTTAGTGCGAACATTCATATCTCCAGAACTAGCATTTCCTATACAGTAAAGCATAACCGAGGGTATAGCACCTAACTCTTTAAACCTAAATGAAATAACATGGCACATATGATTTACTTCTTAGAACTAACCATTGTGTGCAGAAATTTTGCAGGTATCTCCTTTCCTTCAGTTTTTGTGCTAACATTCGTATCTCTCATACTAGCATTTCCTATATAGGAAAGCATGACCGAGGGTATAGCACCTAAGTTTTTAAACCTAAATGAAACAACATGGCACATATGATTTACTTCTGAGAACTAAGCTTTGTGTGCAGAGGTTTTGCAGCTATCTCCTTTCCTTCAGTTTTTGTGCTAACAGTCGTATCACAAAACTAGCATTTCCTATATAGGAAAGCATAACCGAGGGTATAGCACCTCACTCTTTAAACCTAAATGAAACAACATGGCACATATGATTTACTTCTTAGAACTAACCATTGTGTGCAGAGATTTTGCAGCTATCTCCTTTCCTTCAGTTTTTGTGCTAACATTCGTATCTCTCATACTAGCATTTCCTATATAGGAAAGCATAACCGAGGGTATAGCACCTAAGTCTTTACACCTAAATGAAACAACATGGCACATATGCTTTACTTCCGAGAACTAAGCATTGTGTGCAGAGGTTTTGCAGCTATCTCCCTTCCTTCAGTTTTTGTGCTAACATTCCTATATCAGAACCTAGCATTTACACTATAGGATAGGATTACCGCTGGTATAGCACCTAACTCTTTAAACCTAAATGATACAACATGGCACATATGATTTACTTCTGAGAACTAACCATTGTGTCCAGAGATTTTTCAGCTATCTCCTTTCCTTCAGTTTTTGTGCTAACATTCCTATGTCTAAAACTAGCTTTTACACTATAGGAAAGCATTACCGCGGGTATAGCACCTAACTCTTTATACCTAAATGAAACAACATGGCACCTATGATTTACTTCTGAGAACTAAGCATTGTGTGCAGAGATTTTGCAGCTATCTCCTTTCCTTCAGTTTTTGTGCTAGCATTCGTATCTCCAGAAGTAGCATTTCTGATACAGGAAAGCATAACCGAGGTTATAGCACCTAACTCTTTAAACCTAAATGAAACAACATGGCACATATGATTTACTTCTGAGAACTAAGCATTGTGTGCAGTGGTTTTGCAGCTATCTCCCTTCCTTCAGTTTTTGTGCTAACATTCCTATATCAGAACCTAGCATTTACACTATAGGATAGGATTACCGCGGGTATAGCACCTAACTCTTTAAACCTAAATGAAACAACATGGCACATATGATTTACTTCTGAGAACTAACCATTCTGTGCAGAGATTTTTCAGCTATCTCCTTTCCTTCACATTTGTGCTATCATTCCTATGTCTAAAACTAGCTTTTACACTATAGGAAAGCATTACCTCAGGTACAGCACCTAACTCTTTAAACCTAAATGAAACAACATGGCACATATGATTTACTTCTGAGAACTAAGCAATGTGTGCAGAGATTTTGCAGCTATCTCCTTTCCTTCAGTTTTAGTGCTAACATTCATATCTTTAGAACTAGCATTTCCTTTCCAGAAAGCATAACCGAGGGTATAGCACCTAACTCTTTAAACCTAAATGAAACAACAAGGCACATATGATTTACTTCTTAGAACTAACCATTGTGTGCAGAGATTTTTCAGCTATCTCCTTTCCTTCAGTTTTTGTGCTAACATTCGTATCTCTCATACTAGCACTTCCTATACAGGAAAGCATAACCGAGGGTATAGCACCTAACTCTTTAAACCTAAATGAAACAACATGGCACATATGATTTACTTCTTAGAACTAACCATTGTGTGCAGAGATTTTGCAGGTATCTCCTTTCCTTCAGTTTTTGTGCTAACATTCGTATCTCTCATACTAGCATTTCCTATATAGGAAAGCATGACCGAGGGTATAGCACCTAAGTTTTTAAACCTAAATGAAACAACATGGCACATATGATTTACTTCTGAGAACTAAGCATTGTGTGCAGAGGTTTTGCAGCTATCTCCTTTACTTCAGTTTTTGTGCTAACATTCGTATCACAAAACTAGCATTTCCTATATAGGAAAGCATAACCGAGGGTATAACACCTCACTCTTTAAACCTAAATGAAACAACATGGCACATATGATTTACTTCTTAGAACTAACCATTGTGTGCAGAGATTTTTCAGCTATCTCCTTTCCTTCAGTTTTTCTGCTAACATTCATATCTCTAAAACTAGCATTTCCTATATAGGAAAGCATAACCGAGGGTATAGCACCTCACTCTTTAAACCTAAATGAAACAACATGGCACATATGATTTACTTCTGAGAACTAAGCATTGTGTGCAGAGGTTTTGCAGCTATCTCCCTTCCTTCAGTTTTTGTGCTAACATTCCTATATCAGAACCTAGCATTTACACTATAGGATAATATTACCGCGGGTATAGCACCTAACACTTTAAACCTAAATGAAACAACATGGCACATATGATTTACTTCTGAGAACTAACCATTCTGTGCAGAGATTTTTCAGCTATCCCCTTTCCTTCAGTTTTAGTGCGAACATTCATATCTCCAGAACTAGCATTTCCTATACAGGAAAGCATAACCGAGGGTATAGCACCTAACTCTTTAAACCTAAATGAAACAACATGGCACATATGATTTACTTCTTAGAACTAACCATTGTGTGCAGAGATTTTGCAGGTATCTCCTTTCCTTCAGTTTTTGTGCTAACATTGGTATCTCTCATACTAGCATTTCCTATATAGGAAAGCATGACCGAGGGTATAGCACCTAAGTTTTTAAACCTAAATGAAACAACATGGCACATATGATTTACTTCTGAGAACTAAGCATTGTGTGCAGAGGTTTTGCAGCTATCTCCTTTCCTTCAGTTTTTGTGCTAACAGTCGTATCACAAAACTAGAATTTCCTATATAGGAAAGCATAACCGAGGGTATAGCACCTCACTCTTTAAACCTAAATGAAACAAAATGGCACATATGATTTCCTTCTGAAAACTAAGCATTGTGTGCAGAGATTTTTCAGCTCTCTCCTTTCCTTCAGTTTTTGTGCTAACATTCCTATGTCTAAAACTAGCATTTACACTATAGGAAAGCATTACCGCGGATATAGCACCTAACTCTTTAAACCTAAATGAAACAACATGGCACCTATGATTTACTTCTGAGAACTAAGCATTGTGTGCAGAGATTTTGCAGCTATCTCCTTTCCTTCAGTTTTTGTACTAACATTCATATCTCCAGAACTAGCATTTCTTATACACGGAAGCATAACCGAGGTTATAGCACCTAACTCTTTAAACCTAAATGAAACAACATGGCACATATGATTTACTTCCGAGAACTAAGCATTGTGTGCAGAGGTTTTGCAGCTATCTCCCTTCCTTCAGTTTTTGTGCTAACATTCCTATATCAGAACCTAGCATTTACACTATAGGATAGGATTACCGCTGGTATAGCACCTAACTCTTTAAACCTAAATGATACAACATGGCACATATGATTTACTTCTGAGAACTAACCATTTTGTCCAGAGATTTTTCAGCTATCTCCTTTCCTTCAGTTTTTGTGCTAACATTCCTATGTCTAAAACTAGCTTTTACACTATAGGAAAGCATTACCGCGGGTATAGCACCTAACTCTTTAAACCTAAATGAAACAACATGGCACCTATGATTTACTTCTGAGAACTAAGCATTGTGTGCAGAGATTTTGCAGCTATCTCCTTTCCTTCAGTTTTTGTGCTAGCATTCGTATCTCCAGAAGTAGCATTTCTGATACAGGAAAGCATAACCGAGGTTATAGCACCTAACTCTTTAAACCTAAATGAAACAACATGGCACATATGATTTACTTCTGAGAACTAAGCATTGTGTGCAGAGGTTTTGCAGCTATCTCCCTTCCTTCAGTTTTTGTGCTAACATTCCTATATCAGAACCTAGCATTTACACTATAGAATAGGATTACCGCGGGTATAGCACCTAACTCTTTAAACCTAAATGAAACAACATGGCACATATGATTTACTTCTGAGAACTAACCATTCTGTGCAGAGATTTTTCAGCTATCTCCTTTCCTTCACATTTGTGCTAACATTCCTATGTCTAAAACTAGCTTTTACACTATAGGAAAGCATTACCTCGGGTATAGCACCTAACTCTTTAAACCTAAATGAAACAACATGGCACATATGATTTACTTCTGAGAACTAACCATTCTGTGCAGAGATTTTTCAGCTATCCCCTTTCCTTCAGTTTTAGTGCGAACATTCATATCTCCAGAACTAGCATTTCCTATACAGGAAAGCATAACCGAGGGTATAGCTCCTAACTCTTTAAACCTAAATGAAACAACATGGCACATATGATTTACTTCTTAGAACTAACCATTGTGTGCAGAAATTTTGCAGGTATCTCCTTTCCTTCAGTTTTTGTGCTAACATTCGTATCTCTCATACTAGCATTTCCTATATAGGAAAGCATGACCGAGGGTATAGCACCTAAGTTTTTAAACCTAAATGAAACAACATGGCTCATATGATTTACTTCTGAGAACTAAGCATTGTGTGCAGAGGTTTTGCAGCTATCTCCTTTACTTCAGTTTTTGTGCTAACAGTCGTATCACAAAACTAGCATTTTCTATATAGGAAAGCATAACCGAGGGTATAGCACCTCACTCTTTAAACCTAAATGAAACAACATGGCACATATGATTTACTTCTTAGAACTAACGATTGTGTGCAGAGCTTTTGCAGCTATCTCCTTTCCTTCAGTTTTTGTGCTAACATTCGTATCTCTCATACTAGCATTTCCTATATAGGAAAGCATAACCGAGGGTATAGCACCTAAGTCTTTAAACCTAAATGAAACAACATGGCACATATGATTTACTTCCAAGAACTAAGCATTGTGTGCAGAGGTTTTGCAGCTATCTCCCTTCCTTCAGTTTTTGTGCTAACATTCCTATATCAGAACCTAGCATTTACACTATAGGATAGGATTACCGCAGGTATAGCACCTAACTCTTTAAACCTAAATGATACAACATGGCACATATGATTTACTTCTGAGAACTAACCATTGTGTCCAGAGATTTTTCAGCTATCTCCTTTCCTTCAGTTTTTGTGCTAACATTCCTATGTCTAAAACTAGCTTTTACACTATAGGAAAGCATTACCGCGGGTATAGCACCTAACTCTTTAAACCTAAATGAAACAACATGGCAGCTATGATTTACTTCTGAGAACTAAGCATTGTGTGCAGAGGTTTTGCAGCTATCTCCCTTCCTTCAGTTTTTGTGCTAACATTCCTATATCAGAACCTAGCATTTACACTATAGGATAGGATGACCGCGGGTATAGCACCTAACTCTTTAAACCTAAATGAAACAACATGGCACATATGATTTACTTCTGAGAACTAAGCATTGTGTCCAGAGATTTTTCAGCTATCTCCTTTCCTTCACATTTGTGCTAACATTCCTATGTCTAAAACTAGCTTTTACACTATAGGAAAGCATTACCGCGGGTATAGCACCTAACTCTTCAAACGTAAATGAAACAACATGGCACCTATGATTTACTTCTGAGAACTAAGCATTGTGTGCAGAGATTTTGCAGCTATCTCCTTTCCTTCAATTTTTGTGCTAACATTCGTATCTCCAGAACTAGCATTTCTTATACAGGAAAGCATAACCGAGGGTATAGCACCTAACTCTTTAAACCTAAATGAAACAACATGGCACATATGATTTACTTCTGAGAACTAAGCATTGTGTGCAGAGGTTTTGCAGCTATCTCCTTTCCTTCAGTTTTTGTGCTGACATTCCTATATCAGAACCTAGCATTTACACTATAGGATAAGATTACCGCGGGTATAGCACCTAACTCTTTAAACCTAAATGAAACAACATGGCACATATGATTTACTTTTGAGAACTAACCATTGTGTGCAGAGATTTTTCAGCTATCTCCTTTCCTTCAGTTTTGGTGCTAACATTCCTTTGTCTAAATCTAGCTTTTACACTATAGGAAAGCATTACGTAGGGTATAGCACCTAACTCTTTAAACCTAAATGAAACAACATGGCACCTATGATTTACTTCTGAGAACTAAGCATTGTGTGCAGAGATTTTGCAGCTATCTCCTTTCCTTCAGTTTTTGTGCTAACATTCCTATGTCTAAAACTAGCATTTACACTATAGGAAAGCATTACCACCGCTATAGCAACTAACTCTTTAAACCTAAATGAAAAAATATGGCACATATGATTTACTTCTGAGAACTAAGCATTGTGTGGAGAGGTTTTGCAGCTATCTCCTTTCCTTCAGTTTTTGTGCTAACATTCCTATGTCTAAAACTAGCATTTACACTATAGGAAAGCATTACCACGGGTATAGCACCTAACTCTTTAAACCTAAATGAAAAAGCATGGCACATATGATTCACATCTGAGAACTAAACATTGTGTGCAGAGATTTTTCAGCTATCTCCTTTCCTTCAGTTTTTGTACTAACATTCCTATGTCTAAAACTAGCATTTACACTATAGGAAAGCATAACCGAGGGTATAGCACCTAACTCTTTAAACCTAAATGAAACAACATGGCACATATGATTTACCTCTGAGAACTAAGCGTTGTGTGCAGAGATTTTGCAGCTATCTCCTTTCCTTCAGTTTTTGTGCTAACGTTCGTATCTCCAGAACTACAATTTCCTATACAGGAAAGCATAACCGAGGGTATAGCACCTAACTCTTTAAACCTAAATGAAACAACATGGCACCTATGATTTACTTCTGAGAACTAAGCATTGTGTGCGGAGATGTTGCAGCTATCTCCTTTCCTTCAGTGTTTGTGCTAACATTCCTATATCTGAACCAGGCATTTACACTATAGGATAGGATTACCGCGGTTATAGCACCTAACTGTTTAAACCTAAGTGAAACCACATGGCACGTATGATTTACTTCTGAGAACTAAGCAAAGTGTGCAGAGGTTTTGCAGCTATCCCCTTTCCTTCAGTTTTAGTGCAAACATTCATATCTCCCGAACTAGCATTTTCCTATACAGGAAAACATAACCGAGGGTATAACATCTAACTCTTTAAACCTAAATGAAACAACATGGCACATATGATTTACTTCTTAGAACTAACCATTTTGTGCATAGATTTTGCAGCTATCTCCTTTCCTTCAGTTTTTGTGCTAACATTCGTATCTCTCATATTAGCATTTCCTATATAGGAAAGCATAACCGAGGGTATAGCACCTCACGCTTTAAACCTAAATGAAACAACATGGCACATATGATTTCCTTCTGAAAACTAAGCACTGTGTGCAGAGATTTTTCAGCTATCTCCTTTTCTTCAGTTTTTGTGCTAACATTCCTATGTCTAAAACTAGCATTTACACTATAGGAAAGCATTACCGCGGGTATAGCACCTAACTCTTTAAACCTAAATGAAACAACATGGCACCTATGATTTACTTCTGAGAACTAAGCATTGTGTGCAGAGATTTTGCAGCTATCTCCTTTCCTTCAGTTTTTGTGCTAATATTCGTATCTCCAGAACTAGCATTTCTTATACAGGAAAGCATAACCGACGGTATAGCACCTAACTCTTTAAACCTAAATGAAACAACATGGGACATATGATTTACTTCTGAGAACTAAGCATTGTGTGCAGAGGTTTTGCAGCTATCTCCTTTTCTTCAGTTTTTGTGCTAACATTCCTCTATCAGAACCTAGCATTTACACTATAGGATAGGATTACCGCGGGTATAGCACCTAACTGTTTAAACCTAAATGAAACAACATGGCACATATGATTTACTTCTGAGAACTAACCATTCTGTGCAGAGATTTTTCAGCTATCTCCTTTCCTTCAGTTTTTGTGCTAACATTCCTATGTCTAAAACAAGCTTTTACACTATAGGAAAGCATTACGTCGGGTATAGCACCTAACTATTTAAACCTAAATGAAACAACATGGCACATATGATTTACTTCTGAGAACTAAGCAATGTGTGCAGAGATTTTGCAGCTATCTCCTTTCCTTCAGTTTTAGTGCTAACATTCATATCTCCAGAATTGCATTTCCTATACAGGAAAGCATAACCGAGGGTATAGCACCTAACTCTTTAAACCTAAATGAAACAACATGGCACATATGATTTACTTCTTAGAACTAACCATTGTGTGCAGAGATTTTGCAGCTATCTCCTTTCCTTCAGTTTTTGTGCTAACATTCGTATCTCTCATACTAGCATTTCCTATATAGGAAAGCATAACCGAGGGTATAGCACCTCACTCTTTAAACCTAAATGAAACAACATGGCACATATGATTTCCATCTGAAAACTAAGCATTGTGTGCAGAGATTTTAAAGCTATCTCCTTTCCTTCAGTTTTGTGCTAACATTCGTATGTCTAAAACTAGCATTTACACTATAGGAAAGCATTACCGCGGGTATAGCCCCTAACTCTTTAAACCTAAATGAAACAACATGGCACATATGATTTACGTCTGAGAACTAAGCATTGTATGCAGAGATTTTGCAGCTATCTGCTTTCCTTCAGTTTTTGTGCTAACATTTGTATCTCCAGAACTAGCATTTCTTATACAGGAAAGCATAACCGAGGGTATAGCACCTAACTCTTTAATCCTAAATGAAACAACATGGCACCTATGATTTACTTCTGAGAACTAAGCATTGTGTGCAGAGATTTTGCAGCTATCTCCTTTCGTTCAGTTTTTGTGCTAACATTCGTATCTCCAGAACTAGCATTTCTTATACAGGAAAGCATAACCGAGGGTATAGCACCTAACTCTTTAAACCTAAATGAAACAACATGGGACATATGATTTACTTCTGAGAACTAAGCATTGTGTGCAGAGGTTTTGCAGCTATCTCCTTTCCTTCAGTTTTTGTGCTAACATTCCTATATCAGAACCTAGCATTTACACTATAGGATAGGATTACCGCGGGTATAGCACCTAACTCTTTAAACCTAAATGAAACAATATGGCACATATGATTTCCTTCTGAAAACTAAGCATTGTGTGCAGAGATTTTTCAGCTATCTCCTTTCCTTCAGTTTTTGTGCTAACATTCCTATGTCTAAAACAAGCATTTACACTATAGGAAAGCATTACCGGGGGTATAGCACCTAACTCTTTAAACCTAAATGAAACAACATGGCACCTATGATTTACTTCTGAGAACTAAACATTGTGTGCAGAGATTTTGCAGCTATATCCTTTCAGTCAGTTTTTGTGCTAGCATTCGTATCTCCAGAACTAGCATTTCTTATACAGGAAAGCATAACCGAGGGTATAGCACCTACCTCTTTAAACCTAAATGAAACAACATGGGACATATGATTTACTTCTGAGAACTAAGCAATGTGTGCAGAGATTTTGCAGCTATCTCCTTTCCTTCATTTTTAGTGCTAACATTCATATCTCCAGAACTAGCATTTCCTATACAGGAAAGCATAACCGAGGGTATAGCACCTAACTCTTTAAACCTAAATGAAACAACATGGCACATATGATTTACTTCTTAGAACTAACCATTGTGTGCAGAGATTTTTCAGCTATCTCCTTTTCTTCAGTTTTTGTGCTAACATTCGTATCTCTCATACTAGCATTTCCTATACAGGAATGCATAACCGAGGGTATAGCACCTAACTCTTTAAACCTAAATGAAACAACATGCACATATGATTTACTTCCGAGAACTAAGCATTGTGTGCAGAGGTTTTGCAGCTATCTCCTTTCCTTCAGTTTTTCTGCTAACATTCGTATCTCTAAAACTAGCATTTCCTATATAGGAAAGCATAACCGAGGGTATAGCACCTCACTCTTTAAACCTAAATGAAACAACATGGCACATATGATTTCCTTCTGAAAACTAAGCATTGTGTGCAGAGATTTTGCAGCTATCTCCTTTCCTTCAGTTTTTGTGCTAACATTCCTATCTCTAAAATTAGCTTTTACACTATAGGAAAGCATTACCTCGGGTATAGCACCTAACTCTTTAAACCTAAATGAAACAACATGGCACATATGATTTACGTCTTAGAACTAACCATTGTGTGCAGAGATTTTGCAGCTATCTCCTTTCCTTCAGTTTTTGTGCTAACATTCCTATGTCTAAAACTAGCATTTACACTATAGGAAAGCATTACCACCGGTATAGCAACTAACTCTTTAAACCTAAATGAAAAAATATGGCACATATGATTTACTTCTGAGAACTAAGCATTGTGTGGAGAGGTTTTGCAGCTATCTCCTTTCCTTCAGTTTTTGTGCTAACATTCCTATGTCTAAAACTAGCATTTACACTATAGGAAAGCATTACCACGGGTATAGCACCTAACTCTTTAAACCTAAATGAAAAAGCATGGCACGTATGATTCACTTCTGAGAACTAAACATTGTGTGCAGAGATTTTTCAGCTATCTCCTTTCCTTCAGGTTTTGTACTAACATTCCTATGTCTAAAACTAGCATTTACACTATAGGAAAGCATAACCGAGGGTATAGCACCTAACTCTTTAAACCTAAATGAAACAACATGGCACATATGATTTACCTCTGAGAACTAAGCATTGTGTGCAGAGATTTTGCAGCTATCTCCTTTCCTTCCGTTTTTGTGCTAACGTTCGTATCTCCAGAACTACAATTTCCTATACAGGAAAGCATAACCGAGGGTATAGCATCTAACTCTTTAAACCTAAATGAAACAACATGACACCTATGATTTACTTCTGAGAACTAAGCATTGTGTGCGGAGATGTTGCAGCTATCTCCTTTCCTTCAGTGTTTGTGCTAACATTCCTATATCAGAACCAGGCATTTACACTATAGGATAGGATTACCGCGGTTATAGCACCTAACTGTTTAAACCTAAGTGAAACCACATGGCACGTATGATTTACTTCTGAGAACTAAGCAAAGTGTGCAGAGATTTTGCAGCTATCCCCTTTCCTTCAGTTTTAGTGCAAACATTCCTTTTCTCTAAAACTAGCTTTTACACTATAGGAAAGCATTACGTGGGGTATAGCACCTAACTCTTTAAACCTAAATGAAACAACATGGTACCTATGATTTACTTCTGAGAACTAAGCAATGTGTGCAGAGATTTTGCAGCTATCCCCTTTCCTTCAGTTTTAGTGCTAACTTTCATATCTCCAGAACTAGCATTTCCTATACAGGAAAGCATAACCGAGGGTATAGCACCTAACTCTTTAAACCTAAATGAAACAACATGGCACATATGATTTACTTCTTAGAACTAACCATTGTGTGCAGAGATTTTTCATCTATCTCCTTTCCTTCAGTTTTTGTGCTAACATTCGTATCTCTCATACTAGCATTTCCTATATAGGAAAGCATGACCGAGGGTATAGCACCTAAGTCTTTAAACCTAAATGAAACAACATGGCACATATGAATTACTTCCGAAAACTAAGCATTGTGTGCAGAGGTTTTGCAGCTATCTCCTTTCCTTCAGTTTTTCTGCTAACATTCGTATCTCTAAAACTAGCATTTCCTATATAGGAAAGCATAACCGAGGGTATAGCACCTCACTCTTTAAACCTAAATGAAACAACATGGCACATATGATTTCCTTCTGAAAACTAAGCATTGTGTGCAGAGATTTTGCAGCTATCTCCTTTCCTTCAGTTTTTGTGCTAACATTCCTATCTCTAAAATTAGCTTTTACACTATAGGAAAGCATTACCTCGGGTATAGCACCTAACTCTTTAAACCTAAATGAAACAACATGGCACATATGATTTACGTCTTAGAACTAACCATTGTGTGCAGAGATTTTGCAGCTATCTCCTTTCCTTCAGTTTTTGTGCTAACATTCCTATCTCTAAAATTAGCTTTTACACTATAGGAAAGCATTACCTCGGGTATAGCACCTAACTCTTTAAACCTAAATGAAACAACATGGCACATATGATTTACGTCTTAGAACTAACCATTGTGTGCAGAGATTTTGCAGCTATCTCATTTCCTTCAGTTTTTGTGCTAACATTCCTATGTCTAAAACTACCATTTACACTATAGGAAAGCATTACCACCGGTATAGCAACTAACTCTTTAAACCTAAATGAAAAAATATGGCACATATGATTTACTTCTGAGAACTAAGCATTGTGTGGAGA
This sequence comes from Dasypus novemcinctus, assembly GCF_030445035.2. Classification (NCBI taxonomy): domain Eukaryota; kingdom Metazoa; phylum Chordata; class Mammalia; order Cingulata; family Dasypodidae; genus Dasypus; species Dasypus novemcinctus. The sequence continues at coordinate 58,048 of NW_026688309.1, read as the reverse complement.
GGTTTTGCAGCTATCTCCTTTCCTTCAGTTTTTGTGCTAACATTCCTATGTCTAAAACTAGCATTTACACTATAGGAAAGCATTACCACGGGTATAGCACCTAACTCTTTAAACCTAAGTGAAAAAGCATGGCACATATGATTCAATTCTGAGAACTAAACATTGTGTGCAGAGATTTTTCAGCTATCTCCTTTCCTTCAGTTTTTGTGCTAACATTCCTATGTCTAAAACTAGCATTTACATTATAGGAAAGCATTACCGGGGGTATAGCACCTAACTCTTTAAACCTAAATGAAACAAAATGGCACCTATGATTTACTTCTGAGAACTAAACATTGTGTGCAGAGATTTTGCAGCTATCTCCTTTCCTTCAGTTTTTGTGCTAGCATTCGTATCTCCAGAACTAGCATTTCTTATACAGGAAAGCATAACCGAGGGTATAGCACCTAACTCTTTAAACCTAAATGAAACAACATGGCACATATGATTTACTTCTGAAAACTAAGCATTGTGTGCAGAATTTTGCAGCTATCTCCTTTCCTTCAGTTTTTCTGCTAACATTCGTATCTCTAAAACTAGCATTTCCTATATAGGAAAGCATAACCGAGGGTATAGCACCTCACTCTTTAAACCTAAATGAAACAACATGGCACATATGATTTCCTTCTGAAAACTAAGCATTGTGTGCAGATATTTTGCAGCTATCTCCTTTCCTTCAGTTTTTGTGCTAACATTCCTATGGCTAAAATTAGCTTTTACACTATAGGAAAGCATTACCTCGGGTATAGCACCTAACTCTTTAAAACTAAATGAAACAACATGGCACATATGATTTACATCTTAGAACTAACCATTGTGTGCAGAGATTTTGCAGCTATCTCCTTTCCTTCAGTTTTTGTGCTAACATTCCTATGTCTAAAACTAGCATTTACACTATAGGAAAGCATTACCACCGGTATAGCAACTAACTCTTTAAACCTAAATGAAAAAATATGGCACATATGATTTACTTCTGAGAACTAAGCATTGTGTGTTGAGGTTTTGCAGCTATCTCCTTTCCTTCAGTTTTTGTGCTAACATTCCTATGTCTAAAACTAGCATTTACACTATAGGAAAGCATTACCACGGGTATAGCACCTAACTCTTTAAACCTAAATGAAAAAGCATGGCACATATGATTCACTTCTGAGAACTAAACATTGTGTGCAGAGATTTTTCAGCTATCTCCTTTCCTTCAGTTTTTCTACTAACATTCCTATGTCTAAAACTAGCATTTACACTATAGGAAAGCATAACCGAGGGTATAGCACCTCACTCTTTAAACCTAAATGAAACAACATGGCACATATGATTTCCTTCTGAAAACTAAGCATTGTGTGCAGAGATTTTTCAGCTATCTCCTTTCCTTCAGTTTTTGTGCTAACATTCCTATGTCTAAAACTAGCATTTACACTATAGGAAAGCATTACCGCGGGTATAGCACCTAACTCTTTAAACCTAAATGAAACAACATGGCACCTATGATTTACTTCTGAGAACTAAGCATTGTGTGCAGAGATTTTGCAGCTATCTCCTTTCCTTCAGTTTTTGTCCTAACATTCGTATCTCCAGAACTAGCATTTCTTATACACGGAAGCATAACCGAGGTTATAGCACCTAACTCTTTAAACCTAAATGAAACAACATGGGACATATGATTTACTTCTGAGAACTAAGCATTGTGTGCAGAGGTTTTGCAGCTATCTCCTTTCCTTCAGTTTTTGTGCTAACATTCCTATATCAGAACCTAGCCTTTACACTATAGGATAGGATTACCGCTGGTATAGCACCTAACTCTTTAAACCTAAATGAAACAACATGGCACATATGATTTACTTCTGAGAACTAACCATTGTGTCCAGAGATATTTCAGCTATCTCCTTTCCTTCAGTTTTTGTGCTAACATTCCTATGTCTAAAACTAGCTTTTACACTATAGGAAAGCATTACCGCGGGTATAGCACCTAACTCTTTAAACCTAAATGAAACAACATGGCACCTATGATTTACTTCTTAGAACTAACCATTGTGTGCAGACATTTTGCAGCTATCTCCTTTCCTTCATTTCTTGTGCTAACATTCGTATCTCCAGAACTAGCATTTCTTATACAGGAAAGCATAACCGAGGTTATAGCACCTAACTCTTTAAACCTAAATGAAACAACATGGGACATATGATTTACTTCTGAGAACTAAGCATTGTGTGCAGAGGTTTTGCAGCTACCTCCTTTCCTTCAGTTTTTGTGTAAACATTCCTATATCAGAACCTAGCATTTACACTATAGGATAGGATTACCGCTGGTATAGCACCTAACTCTTTAAACCTAAATGAAACAACATGGCACATATGATTTACTCCTGAGAACTAAGCATTGTGTGCAGAGATTTTGCAGCTATCTCCTTTCCTTCATTTCTTGTGCTAACATTCGTATCTCCAGAACTAGCATTTCTTATACAGGAAAGCATAACCGAGGTTATAGCACCTAACTCTTTAAACCTAAATGAAACAACATGGGACATATGATTTACTTCTGAGAACTAAGCATTGTGTGCAGAGGTTTTGCAGCTACCTCCTTTCCTTCAGTTTTTGTGTAAACATTCCTGTATCAGAACCTAGCATTTACACTATAGGATAGGATTACCGCTGGTATACCACCTAACTCTTTAAACCTAAATGAAACAACATGGCACATATAATTTACTTCTGAGAACTAACCATTGTGTCCAGAGATTTTTCAGCTATCTCCTTTCCTTCAGTTTTTGTGCTAACATTCGTATCTCTCATACTAGCATTTCCTATATAGGAAAGCATAACCGAGGGTATAGCACCTAAGTCTTTAAACCTAAATGAAACAACATGGCACATATGATTTACTTCCGAGAACTAAGCATTGTGTGCAGAGGTTTTGCAGCTATCTCCCTTCCTTCAGTTTTTGTGCTAACATTCCTATATCAGAACCTAGCATTTACACTATAGGATAGGATTACCGCTGGTATAGCACCTAACTCTTTAAACCTAAATGATCCAACATGGCACATATGATTTACTTCTGAGAACTAACCATTGTGTCCAGAGATTTTTCAGCTATCTCCTTTCCTTCAGTTTTTGTGCTAACATTCCTATGTCTAAAACTAGCTTTTACACTATAGGAAAGCATTACCGCGGGTATAGCACCTAACTCTTTAAACCTAAATGAAACAACATGGCACCTATGATTTACTTCTGAGAACTAAGCATTGTGTGCAGAGATTTTGCAGCTATCTCCTTTCCTTCAGTTTTTGTGCTAGCATTCGTATCTCCAGAAGTAGCATTTCTGATACAGGAAAGCATAACCGAGGTTATAGCACCTAACTCTTTAAACCTAAATGAAACAACATGGCACATATGATTTACTTCTGAGAACTAAGCATTGTGTGCAGAGGTTTTGCAGCTATCTCCCTTCCTTCAGTTTTTGTGCTAACATTCCTATATCAGAACCTAGCATTTACACTATAGGATAGGATTACCGCGGGTATAGCACCTAACTCTTTAAACCTAAATGAAACAACATGGCACATATGATTTACTTCTGAGAACTAACCATTCTGTGCAGAGATTTTTCAGCTATCTCCTTTCCTTCACATTTGTGCTAACATTCCTATGACTAAAACTAGCTTTTACACTATAGGAAAGCATTACCTCGGGTATATCACCTAACTCTTTAAACCTAAATGAAACAACATGGCACATATGATTTACTTCTGAGAACTAAGCAATGTGTGCAGAGATTTTGCAGCTATCTCCTTTCCTTCAGTTTTTGTGCTAACATTCGTATCTCTCATACTAGCATTTCCTATATAGGAAAGCATAACCGAGGGTATAGCACCTCACTCTTTAAACCTAAATGAAACAACATGGCACATATGATTTACTTCTGAGAACTAACCATTGTGTGCAGAGATTTTTCAGCTATCTCCTTTCCTTCAGTTTTTGTGCTAACATTCCTTTGTCTAAAACTAGCTTTTACACTATAGGAAAGCATTACCTCGGGAATAGCACCTAACTCTTTAAACCTAAATGAAACAACATGGCACATATGATTTACTTCTGAGAACTAAGCAATGTGTGCAGAGATTTTGCAGCTATCTCCTTTCCTTCAGTTTTAGTGCTAACATTCATATCTCCAGAACTAGCATTTCCTATACAGGAAAGCATAACCGAGGGTATAGCACCTAACTCTTTAAACCTAAATGAAACAACATGGCACATATGATTTACTTCTGAGAACTAACCATTGTGTGCAGAGATTTTGCAGCTATCTCCTTTCCTTCAGTTTTTGTGCTAACATTCGTATCACTCATACTAGCATTTCCTATATAGGAAAGCATAACCGAGGGTATAGCACCTAAGTCTTTAAACCTAAATGAAACAACATGGCACATATGATTTACTTCCGAGAACTAAGCATTGTGTGCAGAGGTTTTGCAGCTATCTCCTTTCCTTCAGTTTTTGTGCTAACATTCCTATGTCTAAAACTAGCTTTTACACTATAGGAAAGCATTACCGCGGGTATAGCACCTAACTCTTTAAACCTAAATGAAACACCATGGCACCTATGATTTACTTCTGAGAACTAAGCATTGTGTGCAGAGATTTTGCAGCTATCTCCTTTCCTTCAGTTTTTGTGCTAGCATTCGTATCACCAGAACTAGCATTTCTTATACAGGAAAGCATAACCGAGGGTATAGCACCTAACTCTTTAAACCTAAATGAAACAACATGGCACATATGATTTACTTCTGAGAACTAAGCATTGTGTGCAGAGGTTTTGCAGCTATCTCCTTTTCTTCAGTTTTTGTGCTGACATTCCGATATCAGAACCTCGCATTTACACTATAGGATAAGATTACCGCGGGTATAGCACCTAACTCTTTAAACCTAAATGAAACAACATGGCACATATGATTTACTTTTGAGAACTAACCATTGTGTGCAGAGATTTTGCAGCTATCTCCTTTCCTTCAGTTTTTGTGCTAACATTCCTATATCAGAACCTAGCATTTACACTATAGGATAGGATTACCGCGGTTATAGCACCTAACTCTATAAACCTAAATGAAACAACATGGCACATATGATTTACTTCTGAGAACTAAGCAATGTGTGCAGAGATTTTGCAGCTATCTCCTTTCCTTCATTTCTTGTGCTAACATTTGTATCTCAAGAACTAGCATTTCTTATACAGGAAAGCATAACCGAGGTTATAGCACCTAACTCTTTAAACCTAAATGAAACAACATGGGACATATGATTTACTTCTGAGAACTAAGCATTGTGTGCAGAGGTTTTGTAGCTATCTCCTTTCCTTCAGTTTTTGTGTAAACATTCCTATAGCAGAACCTAGCATTTACCCTATAGGATAGGATTACCGCTGGTATAGCACCTAACTCTTTAAACCTAAATGAAACAACATGGCACATATAATTTACTTCTGAGAACTAACCATTGTGTCCAGAGATTTTTCAGCTATCTCCTTTCCTTCAGTTTTTGTGCTAACATTCCAATGTCTAAAACTAGCTTTTACACTATAGGAAAGCATTACCGCGGGTATAGCACCTCACTCTTTAAACCTAAATGAAACAACATGGCACCTATGATTTACTTCTGAGAACTAAGCATTGTGTGCAGAGATTTTGCAGCTATCTCCTTTCCTTCAGTTTTTGTGCTAACATTCGTATCTCCAGAACTAGCATTTCTTATACAGGAAAGCATAATCGAGGGTATAGCACCTAACTCTTTAAACCTAAATGAAACAACATGGCACCTATGATTTACTTCTGAGAACTAAGCATTGTGTGCAGAGGTTTTGCAGCTATCTCCTTTCCTTCAGTTTTTGTGCTAACATTCGTATCTCCAGAACTAGCATTTCTTATACAGGAAAGCATAACCGACGGTATAGTACCTAACTCTTTAAAACTAAATGAAACAACATGGGACATATGATTTACTTCTGAGAACTAAGCATTGTGTGCAGAGGTTTTGCAGCTATCTCCTTTCCTTCAGTTTTTGTGCTAACATTCCTATATCAGAACCTAGCATTTACACTATAGGATAGGATTACCGCGGGTATAGCACCTAACTGTTTAAACCTAAATGAAGCAACATGGCACATATGATTTTCGTCTGAGAACTAAGCATTGTATGCAGAGATTTTGCAGCTATCTGCTTTTCTTCAGTTTTTGTGCTAACATTTGTATCTCCAGAACTAGCATTTCTTATACAGGAAAGCATAACCGAGGGTATAGCACCTAACTCTTTAATCCTAAATGAAACAACATGGCACCTATGATTTACTTCTGAGAACTAAGGATTGTGTGCAGAGATTTTGCAGCTATCTCCTTTCCTTCAGTTTTTGTGCTAACATTCGTATCTCCAGTACTAGCATTTCTTATACAGGAAAGCATAACCGAGGGTATAGCACCTAACTCTTTAAACCTAAATGAGACAACATGGGACATATGATTTACTTCTGAGAACTAAGCATTGTGTGCAGAGGTTTTGCAGCTATCTCCTTTCCTTCAGTTTTTGTGCTAACATTCCTATATCAGAACCTAGCATTTACACTATAGGATAGGATTACCGCGGGTATAGCACCTAACTCTTTAAACCTAAATGAAACAACATGGCACATATTATTTACTTCTGAGAACTAATCATTCTGTGCAGAGATTTTTCAGCTATCTCCTTTCCTTCAGTTTTTGTGCTAACATTCGTATCTCTAAAACTAGCATTTCCTATATAGGAAAGCATAACCGAGGGTATAGCACCTCACTCTTTAAACCTAAATGAAACAACATGGCACATATGATTTCCTTCTGAAAACTAAGCATTGTGTGCAGAGATTTTTCAGCTATCTCCTTTCCTTCAGTTTTTGTGCTAACATTCCTATGTCTAAAACTAGCATTTACCTTATAGGAAAGCATTACCGGGGGTATAGCACATAACTCTTTAAACCTAAATGAAACAACATGGCACCTATGATTTACTTCTGAGAACTAAACATTGTGTGCAGAGATTTTGCAGCTATCTCCTTTCCTTCAGTTTTTGTGCTAGCATTCGTATCTCCAGAACTAGCATTTCTAATACAGGAAAGCATATCCGAGGGTATAGCACCTAACTCTTTAAACCTAAATGAAACAACATGGGACATATGATTTACTTCGGAGAACTAAGCAATGTGTGCAGAGATTTTGCAGCTATCTCCTTTCCTTCACTTTTTGTGCTAACATACCTATGTCTAAAACTAGCTTTTACACTATAGGAAAGCATTACCTCGGGTATAGCACCTAACTCTTTAAACCTAAATGAAACAACATGGCACATATGATTTACTTCTGAGAACTAAGCAATGTGTGCAGAGATTTTGCTGCTATCTCCTTTCCTTCAGTTTTAGTGCTAACATTCATATCTCCAGAACTAGCATTTCCTATACAGGAAAGCATATCCGAGGGTATAGCACCTAACTCTTTAAACCTAAATGAAACAACATGGCACATATGATTTACTTCTTAGAACTAACCATTGTGTGCAGAGATTTTTCAGCTATCTCCTTTCCTTCAGTTTTTGTGCTAACATTCGTATCTCTCATACTAGCATTTCCTATATAGGAAAGCATGACCGAGGGTATAGCACCTAAGTCATTAAACCTAAATGAAACAACATGGCACATATGATTTACTTCCGAAAACTAAGCATTGTGTGCAGAGGTTTTGCAGCTATCTCCTTTCCTTCAGTTTTTCTGCTAACATTCGTATCTCTTAAACTAGCATTTCCTATATAGGAAAGCATAACCGAGGGTATAGCACCTCACTCTTTAAACCTAAATGAAACAACATGGCACATATGATTTCCTTCTGAAAACAAAGCATTGTGTGCAGAGATTTTGCAGCTATCTCCTTTCCTTCAGTTTTTGTGCTAACATTCCTATGTCTAAAATTAGCTTTTACACTATAGGAAAGCATTACCTCGGGTATAGCACCTAACTCTTTAAACCTAAATGAAACAACATGGCACATATGATTTACGTCTTAGAACTAACCATTGTGTGCAGAGATTTTGCAGCTATCTCCTTTCCTTCAGTTTTTGTGCTAACATTCCTATGTCTAAAACTAGCATTTACACTATAGGAAAGCATTACCACGGGTATAGCACCTAACTCTTTAAACCTAAATGAAAAAGCATGGCACATATGATTCACTTCTGAGAACTAAACATTGTGTGCAGAGATTTTTCAGCTATCTCCTTTCCTTCAGTTTTTGTACTAACATTCCTATGTCTAAAACTAGCATTTACACTATAGGAAAGCATAACCGAGGGTATAGCACCTAACTCTTTAAACCTAAATGAAACAACATGGCACATACGATTTACCTCTGAGAACTAAGCGTTGTGTGCAGAGATTTTGCAGCTATCTCCTTTCCTTCAGTTTTTGTGCTAACGTTCGTATCTCCAGAACTACAATTTCCTATACAGGAAAGCATAACCGAGGGTATAGCACCTAACTCTTTAAACCTAAATGAAACAACATGGCACCTATGATTTACTTCTGAGAACTAATCATTGTGTGCGGAGATGTTGCAGCTATCTCCTTTCCTTCAGTGTTTGTGCTAACATTCCTATATCAGAACCAGGCATTTACACTATAGGATTGGATTACCGCGGTTATAGCACCTAACTGTTTAAACCTAAGTGAAACCACATGGCACGTATGATTTACTTCTGAGAACTAAGCAAAGTGTGCAGAGATTTTGCAGCTATCCCCTTTCCTTCAGTTTTAGTGCAAACATTCATATCTCCAGAACTAGCATTTTCCTACACAGGAAAGCATAACTGAGGGTATAGCATCTAACTCTTTAAACCTAAATGAAACAACATGGCACATATGATTTACTTCTTAGAACTAACCATTTTGTGCATAGATTTTGCAGCTATCTCCTTTCCTTCAGTTTTTGTGCTAACATTCGTATCTCTCATATTAGCATTTCCTATATAGGAAAGCATAACCGAGGGTATAGCACCTCACGCTTTAAACCTAAATGAAACAACATGGCACATATGATTTCCTTCTGAAAACTAAGCACAGTGTGCAGAGATTTTTCAGCTATCTCCTTTTCTTCAGTTTTTGGGCTAACATTCCTATGTCTAAAACTAGCATTTACACTATAGGAAAGCATTACCGCGGGTATAGCACCTAACTCTTTAAACCTAAATGAAACAACATGGCACCTATGATTTACTTCTGAGAACTAACCATTCTGTGCAGAGATTTTTCAGCTATCTCCTTTCCTTCAGTTTTTGTGCTAACATTCCTATGTCTAAAACTAGCTTTTACTCTATAGGAAAGCATTACGTCGGGTATAGAACCTAACTATTTAAACCTAAATGAAACAACATGGCACATATGATTTACTTCTGAGAACTAAGCAATGTGTGCAGAGATTTTGCAGCTATCTCCTTTCCTTCAGTTTTAGTGCTAACATTCATATCTCCAGAATTGCATTTCCTATACAGGAAAGCATAACCGAGGGTATAGCACCTAACTCTTTAAACCTAAATGAAACAACATGGCACATATGATTTACTTCTTAGAACTAACCATTGTGTGCAGAGATTTTTCAGCTATCTCCTTTCCTTCAGTTTTTGTGCTAACATTCCTATGACTAAAACTAGCATTTACACTATAGGAAAGCATTACCGGGGGTATAGCACCTAACTCTTTAAACCTAAATGAAACAACATGGCACCTATGATTTACTTCTGAGAACTAAACATTGTGTGCAGAGATTTTGCAGCTATCTCCTTTCCTTCAGTTTTTGTGCTAGCATTTGTATCTCCAGAAATAGCATTTCTTATACAGGAAAGCATAACCGAGGGTATAGCTCCTAACTCTTTAAACCTAAATGAAACAACATGGGACATATGATTTACTTCTGAGAACTAAGCAATGTGTGCAGAGATTTTGCAGCTATCTCCTTTCCTTCACTTTTTGTGCTAACATTCCTAGGTCTAAAACTAGCTTTTACACTATAGGAAAGATTTACCTCGGGTATAGCACCTAACTCTTTAAACCTAAATGAAACAACATGGCACATATGATTTACTTCTGAGAACTAAGCAATGTGTGCAGAGATTTTGCAGCTATCTCCTTTCCTTCAGTTTTAGTGCTAACATTCATATCTCCAGAACTAGCATTTCCTATACAGGAAAGCATAACCGAGGGTATAGCACGTAACTCTTTAAACCTAAATGAAACAACATGGCACATATGATTTACTTCTTAGAACTAACCATTGTGTGCAGAGATTTTTCAGCTATCTCCTTTCCTTCAGTTTTTGTGCTAACATTCGTATCTCTCATACTAGCATTTCCTATACAGGAAAGCATAACCGAGGGTATAGCACCTAACTCTTTAAACCTAAATGAAACAACATGGCACATATGATTTACTTCCGAGAACTAAGCATTGTGTGCAGAGGTTTTGCAGCTATCTCCTTTCCTTCAGTTTTTGTGCTAACATTCGTATCTCTAAAACTAGCATTTCCTATATAGGAAAGCATAACCGAGGGTATAGCACCTCACTCTTTAAACCTAAATGAAACAACATGGGACATATGATTTACTTCTGAGAACTAAGCATTGTGTGCAGAGGTTTTGCAGCTATCTCCTTTCCTTCAGTTTTTGTGCTAACATTCCTATATCAGAACCTAGCCTTTACACTATAGGATAGGATTACCGCTGGTATAGCACCTAACTCTTTAAACCTAAATGAAACAACATGGCACATATAATTTACTTCTGAGAACTAACCATTGTGTCCAGAGATTTTTCAGCTATCTCCTTTCCTTCAGTTTTTGTGCTAACATTCCTATGTCTAAAACTAGCTTTTACACTATAGGAAAGCATTACCGCGGGTATAGCACCTCACTCTTTAAACCTAAATGAAACAACATGGCACCTATGACTTACTTCTGAGAACTAAGCATTGTGTGCAGAGATTTTGCAGCTATCTCCTTTCCTTCAGTTTTTGTGCTAACATTAGTATCTCCAGAACTAGCATTTCTTATACAGGAAAGCATAACCGAGGGTATAGCACCTAACTCTTTAAACCTAAATGAAACAACATGGCACCTATGATTTACTTCTGAGAACTAAGCATTGTGTGCAGAGGTATTGCAGCTATCTCCTTTCCTTCAGTTTTTGTGCTAACATTCCTATATCAGAACCTAGCATTTACACTATAGGATAGGATTACCGCGGGTATAGCACCTAACTCTTTAAACCTAAATGAAACAACATGGCACATATGATTTACTTCTGAGAACTAACCATTGTGTGCAGAGATTTTTTAGCTATCTCCTTTCCTTCAGTTTTTGTGCTAACATTCCTTTGTCTAAAACTAGCTTTTACACTATAGGAAAGCATTACGTGGGGTATAGCACCTAACTCTTTAAACCTAAATGAAACAACATGGTACCTATGATTTACTTCTGAGAACTAAGCAATGTGTGCAGAGATTTTGCAGCTATCCCCTTTCCTTCAGTTTTAGTGCTAACATTCATATCTCCAGAACTAGCATTTCCTATACAGGAAAGCATAACCGAGGGTATAGCACCTAACTCTTTAAACCTAAATGAAACAACATGGCACATATGATTTACTTCTTAGAACTAACCATTGTGTGCAGAGATTTTTCAGCTATCTCTTTTCCTTCAGTTTTTGTGCTAACATTCGTATCTCTCATACTAGCATTTCCAATATAGGAAAGCATGACCGAGGGTATAGCACCTAAGTCTTTAAACCTAAATGAAACAACATGGCACATATGATTTACTTCCGAAAACTAAGCATTGTGTGCAGAGGTTTTGCAGCCATCTCCTTTCCTTCAGTTTTTCTGCTAACATTAGTATCTCTAAAACTAGCATTTCCTATATAGGAAAGCATAACCGAGGGTATAGCACGTCACTCTTTAAACCTAAATGAAACAACATGGCACATATGATTTCCTTCTGAAAACTAAGCATTGTGTGCAGAGATTTTGCAGCTATCTCCTTTCCTTCAGTTTTTGTGCTAACATTCCTATGTCTAAAATTAGCTTTTACACTATAGGAAAGCATTACCTCGGGTATAGCACCTAACTCTTTAAACCTAAATGAAACAACATGGCACATATGATTTACGTCTTAGAACTAACCATTGTGTGCAGAGATTTTGCAGCTATCTCCTTTCCTTCAGTTTTTGTGCTAACATTCCTATGTCTAAAACTAGCATTTACACTATAGGAAAGCATTACCACCGGTATAGCAACTAACTCTTTAAACCTAAATGAAAAAATATGCCACATATGATTTACTTCTGAGAACTAAGCATTGTGTGGAGAGGTTTTGGAGCTATCTCCTTTCCTTCAGTTTTTGTGCTAACATTCCTATGTCTAAAACTAGCATTTACACTATAGGAAAGCATTACCACGGGTATAGCACCTAACTCTTTAAACCTAAATGAAACAACATGGCACCTATGATTTACTTCTGAGAACTAAGCATTGTGTGCAGAGGTTTTGCAGCTATCTCCTTTCCTTCAGTTTTTGTGCTAACATTCCTATATCAGAACCTAGCCTTTACACTATAGGATAGGATTACCGCTGGTATAGCACCTAACTCTTTAAACCTAAATGAAACAACATGGCACATATGATTTACTTCTGAGAACTAAGCATTGTGTGCAGAGATTTTGCAGCTATCTCCTTTCCTTCATTTCTTGTGCTAACATTCGTATCTCCAGAACTAGCATTTCTTATACAGGAAAGCATAACCGAGGTTATAGCACCTAACTCTTTAAACCTAAATGAAACAACATGGGACATATGATTTACTTCTGAGAACTAAGCATTGTGTGCAGAGGTTTTGCAGCTACCTCCTTTCATTCAGTTTTTGTGTAAACATTCCTATATCAGAACCTAGCATTTACAATATAGGATAGGATTACCGCTGGTATAGCACCTAACTCTTTAAACCTAAATGAAACAACATGGCACATATAATTTACTTCTGAGAACTAACCATTGTGTCCAGAGATTTTTCAGCTATCTCCTTTCCTTCAGTTTTTGTGCTAACATTCCTATGTCTAAAACTAGCTTTTACACTATAGGAAAGCATTACCGCGGGTATAGCACCTCACTCTTTAAACCTAAATGAAACAACATGGCACCTATGACTTACTTCTGAGAACTAAGCATTGTGTGCAGAGATTTTGCAGCTATCTCCTTTCCTTCAGTTTTTGTGCTAACATTAGTATCTCCAGAACTAGCATTTCTTATACAGGAAAGCATAACCGAGGGTATAGCACCTAACTCTTTAAACCTAAATGAAACAACATGGCACCTATGATTTACTTCTGAGAACTAAGCATTGTGTGCAGAGGTATTGCAGCTATCTCCTTTCCTTCAGTTTTTGTGCTAACATTCCTATATCAGAACCTAGCATTTACACTATAGGATAGGATTACCGCGGGTATAGCACCTAACTCTTTAAACCTAAATGAAACAACATGGCACATATGATTTACTTCTGAGAACTAACCATTGTGTGCAGAGATTTTTTAGCTATCTCCTTTCCTTCAGTTTTTCTGCTAACATTCCTTTGTCTAAAACTAGCTTTTACACTATAGGAAAGCATTACGTGGGGTATAGCACCTAACTCTTTAAACCTAAATGAAACAACATGGTACCTATGATTTACTTCTGAGAACTAAGCAATGTGTGCAGAGATTTTGCAGCTATCCCCTTTCCTTCAGTTTTAGTGCTAACATTCATATCTCCAGAACTAGCATTTCCTATACAGGAAAGCATAACCGAGGGTATAGCACCTAACTCTTTAAACCTAAATGAAACAACATGGCACATATGATTTACTTCTTAGAACTAACCATTGTGTGCAGAGATTTTTCAGCTATCTCTTTTCCTTCAGTTTTTGTGCTAACATTCGTATCTCTCATACTAGCATTTCCTATATAGGAAAGCATGACCGAGTGTATAGCACCTAAGTCTTTAAACCTAAATGAAACAACATGGCACATATGATTTCCTTCTGAAAACAAAGCATTGTGTGCAGAGATTTTGCAGCTATCTCCTTTCCTTCAGTTTTTGTGCTAACATTCCTATGTCTAAAATTAGCTTTTACACTATAGGAAAGCATTACCTCGGGTATAGCACCTAACTCTTTAAACCTAAATGAAACAACATGGCACATATGATTTACGTCTTAGAACTAACCATTGTGTGCAGAGATTTTGCAGCTATCTCCTTTCCTTCAGTTTTTGTGCTAACATTCCTATGTCTAAAACTAGCATTTACACTATAGGAAAGCATTACCACGGGTATAGCACCTAACTCTTTAAACCTAAATGAAAAAGCATGGCACATATGATTCACTTCTGAGAACTAAACATTGTGTGCAGAGATTTTTCAGCTATCTCCTTTCCTTCAGTTTTTGTACTAACATTCCTATGTCTAAAACTAGCATTTACACTATAGGAAAGCATAACCGAGGGTATAGCACCTAACTCTTTAAACCTAAATGAAACAACATGGCACATACGATTTACCTCTGATAACTAAGCGTTGTGTGCAGAGATTTTGCAGCTATCTCCTTTCCTTCAGTTTTTGTGCTAACGTTCGTATCTCCAGAACTACAATTTCCTATACAGGAAAGCATAACCGAGGGTATAGCACCTAACTCTTTAAACCTAAATGAAACAACATGGCACCTATGATTTACTTCTGAGAACTAATCATTGTGTGCGGAGATGTTGCAGCTATCTCCTTTCCTTCAGTGTTTGTGCTAACATTCCTATATCAGAACCAGGCATTTACACTATAGGATTGGATTACCGCGGTTATAGCACCTAACTGTTTAAACCTAAGTGAAACCACATGGCACGTATGATTTACTTCTGAGAACTAAGCAAAGTGTGCAGAGATTTTGCAGCTATCCCCTTTCCTTCAGTTTTAGTGCAAACATTCATATCTCCAGAACTAGCATTTTCCTACACAGGAAAGCATAACTGAGGGTATAGCATCTAACTCTTTAAACCTAAATGAAACAACATGGCACATATGATTTACTTCTTAGAACTAACCATTTTGTGCATAGATTTTGCAGCTATCTCCTTTCCTTCAGTTTTTGTGCTAACATTCGTATCTCTCATATTAGCATTTCCTATATAGGAAAGTATAACCGAGGGTATAGCACCTCACGCTTTAAACCTAAATGAAACAACATGGCACATATGATTTCCTTCTGAAAACTAAGCACAGTGTGCAGAGATTTTTCAGCTATCTCCTTTTCTTCAGTTTTTGGGCTAACATTCCTATGTCTAAAACTAGCATTTACACTATAGGAAAGCATTACCGCGGGTATAGCACCTAACTCTTTAAACCTAAATGAAACAACATGGCACCTATGATTTACTTCTGAGAACTAAGCATTGTGTGCAGAGATTTTGCAGCTATCTCCTTTCCTTCAGTTTTTGTGCTAACATTCGTATCTCCAGAAGTAGCATTTCTTATACAGGAAAGCATAACCGACGGTATAGTACCTAACTCTTTAAAACTAAATGAAACAACATGGGACATATGATTTACTTCTGAGAACTAAGCATTGTGTGCAGAGGTTTTGCAGCTATTTCCTTTCCTTCAGTTTTTGTGCTAACATTCCTATATCAGAACCTAGCATTTACACTATAGGATAGGATTACCGCGGGTATAGCACCTAACTCTTTAAACCTAAATGAAACAACATGGCACATATGATTTACTTCTGAGAACTAACCATTCTGTGCAGAGATTTTTCAGCTATCTCCTTTCCTTCAGTTTTTGTGCTAACATTCCTATGTCTAAAACTAGCTTTTACTCTATAGGAAAGCATTACGTCGGGTATAGAACCTAACTATTTAAACCTAAATGAAACAACATGGCACATATGATTTACTTCTGAGAACTAAGCAATGTGTGCAGAGATTTTGCAGCTATCTCCTTTCCTTCAGTTTTAGTGCTAACATTCATATCTCCAGAATTGCATTTCCTATACAGGAAAGCATAACCGAGGGTATAGCACCTAACTCTTTAAACCTAAATGAAACAACATGGCACATATGATTTACTTCTTAGAACTAACCATTGTGTGCAGAGATTTTTCAGCTATCTCCTTTCCTTCAGTTTTTGTGCTAACATTCCTATGACTAAAACTAGCATTTACACTATAGGAAAGCATTACCGGGGGTATAGCACCTAACTCTTTAAACCTAAATGAAACAACATGGCACCTATGATTTACTTCTGAGAACTAAACATTGTGTGCAGAGATTTTGCAGCTATCTCCTTTCCTTCAGTTTTTGTGCTAGCATTTGTATCTCCAGAAATAGCATTTCTTATACAGGAAAGCATAACCGAGGGTATAGCTCCTAACTCTTTAAACCTAAATGAAACAACATGGGACATATGATTTACTTCTGAGAACTAAGCAATGTGTGCAGAGATTTTGCAGCTATCTCCTTTCCTTCACTTTTTGTGCTAACATTCCTAGGTCTAAAACTAGCTTTTACACTATAGGAAAGATTTACCTCGGGTATAGCACCTAACTCTTTAAACCTAAATGAAACAACATGGCACATATGATTTACTTCTGAGAACTAAGCAATGTGTGCAGAGATTTTGCAGCTATCTCCTTTCCTTCAGTTTTAGTGCTAACATTCATATCTCCAGAACTAGCATTTCCTATACAGGAAAGCATAACCGAGGGTATAGCACGTAACTCTTTAAACCTAAATGAAACAACATGGCACATATGATTTACTTCTTAGAACTAACCATTGTGTGCAGAGATTTTTCAGCTATCTCCTTTCCTTCAGTTTTTGTGCTAACATTCGTATCTCTCATACTAGCATTTCCTATACAGGAAAGCATAACCGAGGGTATAGCACCTAACTCTTTAAACCTAAATGAAACAACATGGCACATATGATTTACTTCCGAGAACTAAGCATTGTGTGCAGAGGTTTTGCAGCTATCTCCTTTCCTTCAGTTTTTGTGCTAACATTCGTATCTCTAAAACTAGCATTTCCTATATAGGAAAGCATAACCGAGGGTATAGCACCTCACTCTTTAAACCTAAATGAAACAACATGGGACATATGATTTACTTCTGAGAACTAAGCATTGTGTGCAGAGGTTTTGCAGCTATCTCCTTTCCTTCAGTTTTTGTGCTAACATTCCTATATCAGAACCTAGCCTTTACACTATAGGATAGGATTACCGCTGGTATAGCACCTAACTCTTTAAACCTAAATGAAACAACATGGCACATATAATTTACTTCTGAGAACTAACCATTGTGTCCAGAGATTTTTCAGCTATCTCCTTTCCTTCAGTTTTTGTGCTAACATTCCTATGTCTAAAACTAGCTTTTACACTATAGGAAAGCATTACCGCGGGTATAGCACCTCACTCTTTAAACCTAAATGAAACAACATGGCACCTATGACTTACTTCTGAGAACTAAGCATTGTGTGCAGAGATTTTGCAGCTATCTCCTTTCCTTCAGTTTTTGTGCTAACATTAGTATCTCCAGAACTAGCATTTCTTATACAGGAAAGCATAACCGAGGGTATAGCACCTAACTCTTTAAACCTAAATGAAACAACATGGCACCTATGATTTACTTCTGAGAACTAAGCATTGTGTGCAGAGGTATTGCAGCTATCTCCTTTCCTTCAGTTTTTGTGCTAACATTCCTATATCAGAACCTAGCATTTACACTATAGGATAGGATTACCGCGGGTATAGCACCTAACTCTTTAAACCTAAATGAAACAACATGGCACATATGATTTACTTCTGAGAACTAACCATTGTGTGCAGAGATTTTTTAGCTATCTCCTTTCCTTCAGTTTTTGTGCTAACATTCCTTTGTCTAAAACTAGCTTTTACACTATAGGAAAGCATTACGTGGGGTATAGCACCTAACTCTTTAAACCTAAATGAAACAACATGGTACCTATGATTTACTTCTGAGAACTAAGCAATGTGTGCAGAGATTTTGCAGCTATCCCCTTTCCTTCAGTTTTAGTGCTAACATTCATATCTCCAGAACTAGCATTTCCTATACAGGAAAGCATAACCGAGGGTATAGCACCTAACTCTTTAAACCTAAATGAAACAACATGGCACATATGATTTACTTCTTAGAACTAACCATTGTGTGCAGAGATTTTTCAGCTATCTCTTTTCCTTCAGTTTTTGTGCTAACATTCGTATCTCTCATACTAGCATTTCCAATATAGGAAAGCATGACCGAGGGTATAGCACCTAAGTCTTTAAACCTAAATGAAACAACATGGCACATATGATTTACTTCCGAAAACTAAGCATTGTGTGCAGAGGTTTTGCAGCCATCTCCTTTCCTTCAGTTTTTCTGCTAACATTAGTATCTCTAAAACTAGCATTTCCTATATAGGAAAGCATAACCGAGGGTATAGCACGTCACTCTTTAAACCTAAATGAAACAACATGGCACATATGATTTCCTTCTGAAAACTAAGCATTGTGTGCAGAGATTTTGCAGCTATCTCCTTTCCTTCAGTTTTTGTGCTAACATTCCTATGTCTAAAATTAGCTTTTACACTATAGGAAAGCATTACCTCGGGTATAGCACCTAACTCTTTAAACCTAAATGAAACAACATGGCACATATGATTTACGTCTTAGAACTAACCATTGTGTGCAGAGATTTTGCAGCTATCTCCTTTCCTTCAGTTTTTGTGCTAACATTCCTATGTCTAAAACTAGCATTTACACTATAGGAAAGCATTACCACCGGTATAGCAACTAACTCTTTAAACCTAAATGAAAAAATATGCCACATATGATTTACTTCTGAGAACTAAGCATTGTGTGGAGAGGTTTTGGAGCTATCTCCTTTCCTTCAGTTTTTGTGCTAACATTCCTATGTCTAAAACTAGCATTTACACTATAGGAAAGCATTACCACGGGTATAGCACCTAACTCTTTAAACCTAAATGAAACAACATGGCACCTATGATTTACTTCTGAGAACTAAGCATTGTGTGCAGAGGTTTTGCAGCTATCTCCTTTCCTTCAGTTTTTGTGCTAACATTCCTATATCAGAACCTAGCCTTTACACTATAGGATAGGATTACCGCTGGTATAGCACCTAACTCTTTAAACCTAAATGAAACAACATGGCACATATGATTTACTTCTGAGAACTAAGCATTGTGTGCAGAGATTTTGCAGCTATCTCCTTTCCTTCATTTCTTGTGCTAACATTCGTATCTCCAGAACTAGCATTTCTTATACAGGAAAGCATAACCGAGGTTATAGCACCTAACTCTTTAAACCTAAATGAAACAACATGGGACATATGATTTACTTCTGAGAACTAAGCATTGTGTGCAGAGGTTTTGCAGCTACCTCCTTTCATTCAGTTTTTGTGTAAACATTCCTATATCAGAACCTAGCATTTACAATATAGGATAGGATTACCGCTGGTATAGCACCTAACTCTTTAAACCTAAATGAAACAACATGGCACATATAATTTACTTCTGAGAACTAACCATTGTGTCCAGAGATTTTTCAGCTATCTCCTTTCCTTCAGTTTTTGTGCTAACATTCCTATGTCTAAAACTAGCTTTTACACTATAGGAAAGCATTACCGCGGGTATAGCACCTCACTCTTTAAACCTAAATGAAACAACATGGCACCTATGACTTACTTCTGAGAACTAAGCATTGTGTGCAGAGATTTTGCAGCTATCTCCTTTCCTTCAGTTTTTGTGCTAACATTAGTATCTCCAGAACTAGCATTTCTTATACAGGAAAGCATAACCGAGGGTATAGCACCTAACTCTTTAAACCTAAATGAAACAACATGGCACCTATGATTTACTTCTGAGAACTAAGCATTGTGTGCAGAGGTATTGCAGCTATCTCCTTTCCTTCAGTTTTTGTGCTAACATTCCTATATCAGAACCTAGCATTTACACTATAGGATAGGATTACCGCGGGTATAGCACCTAACTCTTTAAACCTAAATGAAACAACATGGCACATATGATTTACTTCTGAGAACTAACCATTGTGTGCAGAGATTTTTTAGCTATCTCCTTTCCTTCAGTTTTTCTGCTAACATTCCTTTGTCTAAAACTAGCTTTTACACTATAGGAAAGCATTACGTGGGGTATAGCACCTAACTCTCTAAACCTAAATGAAACAACATGGTACCTATGATTTACTTCTGAGAACTAAGCAATGTGTGCAGAGATTTTGCAGCTATCCCCTTTCCTTCAGTTTTAGTGCTAACATTCATATCTCCAGAACTAGCATTTCCTATACAGGAAAGCATAACCGAGGGTATAGCACCTAACTCTTTAAACCTAAATGAAACAACATGGCACATATGATTTACTTCTTAGAACTAACCATTGTGTGCAGAGATTTTTCAGCTATCTCTTTTCCTTCAGTTTTTGTGCTAACATTCGTATCTCTCATACTAGCATTTCCTATATAGGAAAGCATGACCGAGTGTATAGCACCTAAGTCTTTAAACCTAAATGAAACAACATGGCACATATGATTTACTTCCGAAAACTAAGCATTGTGTGCAGAGGTTTTGCAGCCATCTCCTTTCCTTCAGTTTTTCTGCTAACATTTGTATCTCTAAAACTAGCATTTCCTATATAGGAAAGCATAACCGAGGGTATAGCACGTCACTCTTTAAACCTAAATGAAACAACATGGCACATATGATTTCCTTCTGAAAACTAAGCATTGTGTGCAGAGATTTTGCAGCTATCTCCTTTCCTTCAGTTTTTGTGCTAACATTCCTATGTCTAAAATTAGCTTTTACACTATAGGAAAGCATTACCTCGGGTATAGCACCTAACTCTTTAAACCTAAATGAAACAACATGGCACATATGATTTACGTCTTAGAACTAACCATTGTGTGCAGAGATTTTGCAGCTATCTCCTTTCCTTCAGTTTTTGTGCTAACATTCCTATGTCTAAAACTAGCATTTACACTATAGGAAAGCATTACCACCGGTATAGCAACTAACTCTTTAAACCTAAATGAAAAAATATGCCACATATGATTTACTTCTGAGAACTAAGCATTGTGTGGAGAGGTTTTGCAGCTATCTCCTTTCCTTCAGTTTTTGTGCTAACATTCCTATGTCTAAAACTAGCATTTACACTATAGGAAAGCATTACCACGGGTATAGCACCTAACTCTTTAAACCTAAATGAAACAACATGGCACCTATGATTTAGTTCTGAGAACTAAACATTGTGTGCAGAGATTTTGCAGCTATCTCCTTTCCTTCAGTTTTTGTGCTAGCATTCGTATCTCCAGAACTAGCATTTCTTATACAGGAAAGCATAACCGAGGGTATAGCACCTAACTCTTTAAACCTAAATGAAACAACATGGCACATATGATTTACTTCTGAAAACTAAGCATTGTGTGCAGAGGTTTTGCAGCTATCTCCTTTCCTTCAGTTTTTCTGCTAACATTCGTATCTCTAAAACAAGCATTTCCTATATAGGAAAGCATAACCGAGGGTATAGCACCTCACTCTTTAAACCTAAATGAAACAACATGGCACATATGATTTCCTTCTGAAAACTAAGCATTGTGTGCAGAGATTTTGCAGCTATCTCCTTTCCTTCAGTTTTTGTGCTAACATTCCTTTGTCTAAAATTAGCTTTTACACTATAGGAAAGCATTACCTCGGGTATAGCACCTAACTCTTTAAAACTAAATGAAACAACATGGCACATATGATTTACATCTTAGAACTAACCATTGTGTGCAGAGATTTTGCAGCTATCTCCTTTCCTTCAGTTTTTGTGCTAACATTCCTATGTCTAAAACTAGCATTTACACTATAGGAAAGCATTACCACAGGTATAGCAACTAACTCTTTAAACCTAAATGAAAAAATATGGCACATATGATTTACTTCTGAGAACTAAGCATTGTGTGTTGAGGTTTGCAGCTATCTCCTTTCCTTCAGTTTTTGTGCTAACATTCCTATGTCTAAAACTAGCATTTACACTATAGGAAAGCATTACCACGGGTATAGCACCTAACTCTTTAAACCTAAATGAAAAAGCATGGCACATATGATTCACTTCTGAGAACTAAACATTGTGTGCAGAGATTTTTCAGCTATCTCCTTTCCTTCAGTTTTTGTACTAACATTCCTATGTCTAAAACTAGCATTTACACTATAGGAAAGCATAACCGAGGGTATAGCACCTCACTCTTTAAACCTAAATGAAACAACATGGCACATATGATTTACTTCTGAGAACTAAGCAATGTGTGCAGAGATTTTGCAGCTATCTCCTTTCCTTCAGTTTTAGTGCTAACATTCATATCTCCAGAACTAGCATTTCCTATACAGGAAAGCATAACAGAGGGTATAGCACCTAACTCTTTAAACCTAAATGAAACAACATGCCACATATGATTTACTTCTTAGAACTAAGCATTGTGTGCAGAGATTTTGCACCTATCTCCTTTCCTTCAGTTTTTGTGCTAACATTCGTATCTCTCATACTAGCATTTCCTATATAGGAAAGCATGACCGAGGGTATAGCACCTAAGTCTTTAAACCTAAATGAAACAACATGGCACATATGATTTACTTCCGAGAACGAAGCATTGTGTGCAGAGGTTTTGCAGCTATCTCCCTTCCTTCAGTTTTTGTGCTAACATTCCTTTATCAGAACCTAGCATTTACACTATAGGATAGGATTACCGCTTGTATAGCACCTAACTCTTTAAACCTAAATGAAACAACATGGCACATATGATTTACTTCTGAGAACTAACCATTGTGTCCAGAGATTTTTCAGCTATCTCCTTTCCTTCAGTTTTTGTGCTAACATTCCTATGTCTAAAACTAGCTTTTACAATATAGGAAAGCATTACCGCGGGTATAGCACCTAACTCTTTAAACCTAAATGAAACAACATGGCACCTATGATTTACTTCTGAGAACTAAGCATTGTGTGCAGAGATTTTGCAGCTATCTCCTTTCCTTCAGTTTTTGTGCTAGCATTCGTATCACCAGAACTAGCATTTCTTATACAGGAAAGCATAACCGAGGTTATAGCACCTAACTCTTTAAACCTAAATGAAACAACATGGCACATATATTTACTTCTGAGAACTAAGCATTGTGTGCAGAGGTTTTGCAGCTATCTCCCTTCCTTCAATTTTTGTGCTAACATTCCTATATCAGAACCTAGCATTTACACTATAGGATAGGATTACCGCGGGTATAGCACCTAACTCTTTAAACCTAAATGAAACAACATGGCACATATGATTTACTTCTGTGAACTAACCATTCTGTGCAGAGATTTTTCAGCTATCTCCTTTCCTTCACTTTTTGTGCTAACATTCCTATGTCTAAAACTAGCTTTTACACTATAGGAAAGCATTACCTCGGGTATAGCACCTAACTCTTTAAACCTAAATGAAACAACATGGCACATATGATTTACTTCTGAGAACTAAGCAATGTGTGCAGAGATTTTGCAGCTATCTCCTTTCCTTCAGTTTTAGTGATAACATTCATATCTCCAGAACTAGCATTTCCTATACAGGAAAGCATAACCGAGGGTATAGCACCTAACTCTTTAAACCTAAATGAAACAACATGGCACATATGATTTACTTCTTAGAACTAACCATTGTGTGCAGAGATTTTTCAGCTATCTCCTTTCCTTCAGTTTTTGTGCTAACATTCGTATCTCTCATGCTAGCATTTCCTATACAGGAAAGCATAACCGAGGGTATAGCACCTAACTCTTTAAACCTAAATGAAACAACATGGCACATATGATTTACTTCCGAGAACTAAGCATTGTGTGCAGAGGTTTTGCAGCTATCTCCTTTCCTTCAGTTTTTGTGCTAACATTCGTATCTCCAGAACTAGCATTTCTTATACAGGAAAGCATAACCGAGGGTATAGCACCTAACTCTTTAAACCTAAATGAAACAACATGGCACATATGATTTACTTCTGAGAACTAAGCATTGTGTGCAGAGGTTTTGCAGCTATCTCCTTTCCTTCAGTTTTTGTGCTGACATTCCTATATCAGAACCTAGCATTTACACTATAGGATAAGATTACCGCGGGTATAGCACCTAACTCTTTAAACCTAAATGAAACAACATGGCACATATGATTTACTTTTGAGAACTAACCATTGTGTGCAGAGATTTTGCAGCTATCTCCTTTCCTTCAGTTTTTGTGCTAACATTCCTTTGTCTAAATCTAGCTTTTACACTATAGGAAAGCATTACGTGGGGTATAGCACCTAACTCTTTAAACCTAAATGAAACAACATGGCACATATGATTTACTTCTGAGAATTAACCATTGTGTGCAGAGATTTTTCAGCTATCTCCTTTCCTTCAGTTTTTGTGCTAACATTCCTATATCAGAACCTAGCATTTACACTATAGGATTGGATTACCGCGGTTATAGCACCTAACTCTTTAAACCTAAATGAAACAACATGGCACATATGATTTACTTCCTAGAACTAACCATTGTGTGCAGAGATTTTGCAGCTATCTCCTTTCCTTCAGTTTTTGTGCTAACATTCGTATCTCTCATACTAGCATTTCCTATATAGGAAAGCATAACCGAGGGTATAGCACCTAAGTCTTTAAACCTAAATGAAACAACATGGCACATATGATTTACTTCAGAGAACTAAGCATTGTGTGCAGAGGTTTTCAGCTCTCTCCTTTCCTTCAGTTTTTGTGCTAACATTCGTATCTCTAAAACTAGCATTTCCTATATAGGAAAGCATAACCGAGGGTATAGCACCTCACTCTTTAAACCTAAATGAAACAACATGGCACATATGATTTACTTCTGAGAACTAACCATTGTGTGCAGAGATTTTTCAGCTATCTCCTTTCCTTCAGTTTTTGTGCTAACATTCCTTTGTCTAAAACTAGCTTTTACACTATAGGAAAGCATTACCTCCGGTATAGCACCTAACTCTTTAAACCTAAATGAAACAACATGGCACATATGATTTACTTCTGAGAACTAAGCAATGTGTGCAGAGATTTTGCAGCTATCTCCTTTCCTTCAGTTTTTGTGCTAACATTCCTATGTCTAAAACTAGCTTTTACACTATAGGAAAGCATTACCGCGGGTATAGCACCTAACTCTTTAAACCTAAATGAAACAACATGGCACCTATGATTTACTTCTGAGAACTAAGCATTGTGTGCAGAGATTTTGCAGCTATCTCCTTTCCTTCAGTTTTTGTGCTAGCATTCGTATCACCAGAACTAGCATTTCTTATACAGGAAAGCATAACCGAGGTTATAGCACCTAACTCTTTAAACCTAAATGAAACAACATGGCACGTATATTTACTTCTGAGAACTAAGCATTGTGTGCAGAGGTTTTGCAGCTATCTCCCTTCCTTCAGTTTTTGTGCTAACATTCCTATATCAGAACCTAGCATTTACAGTATAGGATAGGATTACCGCGGGTATAGCACCTAACTCTTTAAACCTAAATGAAACAACTTGGCACATATGATTTACTTCTGAGAACTAACCATTCTGTGCAGAGATTTTTCAGCTATCTCCTTTCCTTCACATTTGTGCTATCATTCCTATGTCTAAAACTAGCTTTTACACTATAGGAAAGCATTACCTCAGGTATAGCACCTAACTCTTTAAACCTAAATGAAACAACATGGCACATATGATTTACTTCTGAGAACTAAGCAATGTGTGCAGAGATTTTGCAGCTATCTCCTTTCCTTCAGTTTTAGTGCTAACATTCATATCTTTAGAACTAGCATTTCCTTTCCAGAAAGCATAACCGAGGGTATAGCACCTAACTCTTTAAACCTAAATGAAACAACAAGGCACATATGATTTACTTCTTAGAACTAACCATTGTGTGCAGAGATTTTTCAGCTATCTCCTTTCCTTCAGTTTTTGTGCTAACATTCGTATCTCTCATACTAGCACTTCCTATACAGGAAAGCATAACCGAGGGTATAGCACCTAACTCTTTAAACCTAAATGAAACAACATGGCACATATGATTTACTTCTTAGAACTAACCATTGTGTGCAGAGATTTTGCAGGTATCTCCTTTCCTTCAGTTTTTGTGCTAACATTCGTATCTCTCATACTAGCATTTCCTATATAGGAAAGCATGACCGAGGGTATAGCACCTAAGTTTTTAAACCTAAATGAAACAACATGGCACATATGATTTACTTCTGAGAACTAAGCATTGTGTGCAGAGGTTTTGCAGCTATCTCCTTTACTTCAGTTTTTGTGCTAACATTCGTATCACAAAACTAGCATTTCCTATATAGGAAAGCATAACCGAGGTTATAACACCTCACTCTTTAAACCTAAATGAAACAACATGGCACATATGATTTACTTCTTAGAACTAACCATTTTGTGCAGAGATTTTTCAGCTATCTCCTTTCCTTCAGTTTTTCTGCTAACATTCATATCTCTAAAACTAGCATTTCCTATATAGGAAAGCATAACCGAGGGTATAGCACCTCACTCTTTAAACCTAAATGAAACAACATGGCACATATGATTTACTTCTGAGAACTAAGCATTGTGTGCAGAGGTTTTGCAGCTATCTCCCTTCCTTCAGTTTTTGTGCTAACATTCCTATATCAGAACCTAGCATTTACACTATAGGATAATATTACCGCGGGTATAGCACCTAACACTTTAAACCTAAATGAAACAACATGGCACATATGATTTACTTCTGAGAACTAACCATTCTGTGCAGAGATTTTTCAGCTATCCCCTTTCCTTCAGTTTTAGTGCGAACATTCATATCTCCAGAACTAGCATTTCCTATACAGGAAAGCATAACCGAGGGTATAGCACCTAACTCTTTAAACCTAAATGAAACAACATGGCACATATGATTTACTTCTTAGAACTAACCATTGTGTGCAGAGATTTTGCAGGTATCTCCTTTCCTTCAGTTTTTGTGCTAACATTGGTATCTCTCATACTAGCATTTCCTATATAGGAAAGCATGACCGAGGGTATAGCACCTAAGTTTTTAAACCTAAATGAAACAACATGGCACATATGATTTACTTCTGAGAACTAAGCATTGTGTGCAGAGGTTTTGCAGCTATCTCCTTTCCTTCAGTTTTTGTGCTAACAGTCGTATCACAAAACTAGCATTTCCTATATAGGAAAGCATAACCGAGGGTATAGCACCTCACTCTTTAAACCTAAATGAAACAAAATGGCACATATGATTTCCTTCTGAAAACTAAGCATTGTGTGCAGAGATTTTTCAGCTCTCTCCTTTCCTTCAGTTTTTGTGCTAACATTCCTATGTCTAAAACTAGCATTTACACTATAGGAAAGCATTACCGCGGATATAGCACCTAACTCTTTAAACCTAAATGAAACAACATGGCACCTATGATTTACTTCTGAGAACTAAGCATTGTGTGCAGAGATTTTGCAGCTATCTCCTTTCCTTCAGTTTTTGTACTAACATTCATATCTCCAGAACTAGCATTTCTTATACACGGAAGCATAACCGAGGTTATAGCACCTAACTCTTTAAACCTAAATGAAACAACATGGCACATATGATTTACTTCCGAGAACTAAGCATTGTGTGCAGAGGTTTTGCAGCTATCTCCCTTCCTTCAGTTTTTGTGCTAACATTCCTATATCAGAACCTAGCATTTACACTATAGGATAGGATTACCGCTGGTATAGCACCTAACTCTTTAAACCTAAATGATACAACATGGCACATATGATTTACTTCTGAGAACTAACCATTTTGTCCAGAGATTTTTCAGCTATCTCCTTTCCTTCAGTTTTTGTGCTAACATTCCTATGTCTAAAACTAGCTTTTACACTATAGGAAAGCATTACCGCGGGTATAGCACCTAACTCTTTAAACCTAAATGAAACAACATGGCACCTATGATTTACTTCTGAGAACTAAGCATTGTGTGCAGAGATTTTGCAGCTATCTCCTTTCCTTCAGTTTTTGTGCTAGCATTCGTATCTCCAGAAGTAGCATTTCTGATACAGGAAAGCATAACCGAGGTTATAGCACCTAACTCTTTAAACCTAAATGAAACAACATGGCACATATGATTTACTTCTGAGAACTAAGCATTGTGTGCAGAGGTTTTGCAGCTATCTCCCTTCCTTCAGTTTTTGTGCTAACATTCCTATATCAGAACCTAGCATTTACACTATAGAATAGGATTACCGCGGGTATAGCACCTAACTCTTTAAACCTAAATGAAACAACATGGCACATATGATTTACTTCTGAGAACTAACCATTCTGTGCAGAGATTTTTCAGCTATCTCCTTTCCTTCACATTTGTGCTAACATTCCTATGTCTAAAACTAGCTTTTACACTATAGGAAAGCATTACCTCGGGTATAGCACCTAACTCTTTAAACCTAAATGAAACAACATGGCACATATGATTTACTTCTGAGAACTAACCATTCTGTGCAGAGATTTTTCAGCTATCCCCTTTCCTTCAGTTTTAGTGCGAACATTCATATCTCCAGAACTAGCATTTCCTATACAGGAAAGCATAACCGAGGGTATAGCTCCTAACTCTTTAAACCTAAATGAAACAACATGGCACATATGATTTACTTCTTAGAACTAACCATTGTGTGCAGAAATTTTGCAGGTATCTCCTTTCCTTCAGTTTTTGTGCTAACATTCGTATCTCTCATACTAGCATTTCCTATATAGGAAAGCATGACCGAGGGTATAGCACCTAAGTTTTTAAACCTAAATGAAACAACATGGCTCATATGATTTACTTCTGAGAACTAAGCATTGTGTGCAGAGGTTTTGCAGCTATCTCCTTTACTTCAGTTTTTGTGCTAACAGTCGTATCACAAAACTAGCATTTTCTATATAGGAAAGCATAACCGAGGGTATAGCACCTCACTCTTTAAACCTAAATGAAACAACATGGCACATATGATTTACTTCTTAGAACTAACGATTGTGTGCAGAGCTTTTGCAGCTATCTCCTTTCCTTCAGTTTTTGTGCTAACATTCGTATCTCTCATACTAGCATTTCCTATATAGGAAAGCATAACCGAGGGTATAGCACCTAAGTCTTTAAACCTAAATGAAACAACATGGCACATATGATTTACTTCCAAGAACTAAGCATTGTGTGCAGAGGTTTTGCAGCTATCTCCCTTCCTTCAGTTTTTGTGCTAACATTGCTATATCAGAACCTAGCATTTACACTATAGGATAGGATTACCGCAGGTATAGCACCTAACTCTTTAAACCTAAATGATACAACATGGCACATATGATTTACTTCTGAGAACTAACCATTGTGTCCAGAGATTTTTCAGCTATCTCCTTTCCTTCAGTTTTTGTGCTAACATTCCTATGTCTAAAACTAGCTTTTACACTATAGGAAAGCATTACCGCGGGTATAGCACCTAACTCTTTAAACCTAAATGAAACAACATGGCAGCTATGATTTACTTCTGAGAACTAAGCATTGTGTGCAGAGGTTTTGCAGCTATCTCCCTTCCTTCAGTTTTTGTGCTAACATTCCTATATCAGAACCTAGCATTTACACTATAGGATAGGATGACCGCGGGTATAGCACCTAACTCTTTAAACCTAAATGAAACAACATGGCACATATGATTTACTTCTGAGAACTAAGCATTGTGTCCAGAGATTTTTCAGCTATCTCCTTTCCTTCACATTTGTGCTAACATTCCTATGTCTAAAACTAGCTTTTACACTATAGGAAAGCATTACCGCGGGTATAGCACCTAACTCTTCAAACGTAAATGAAACAACATGGCACCTATGATTTACTTCTGAGAACTAAGCATTGTGTGCAGAGATTTTGCAGCTATCTCCTTTCCTTCAATTTTTGTGCTAACATTCGTATCTCCAGAACTAGCATTTCTTATACAGGAAAGCATAACCGAGGGTATAGCACCTAACTCTTTAAACCTAAATGAAACAACATGGCACATATGATTTACTTCTGAGAACTAAGCATTGTGTGCAGAGGTTTTGCAGCTATCTCCTTTCCTTCAGTTTTTGTGCTGACATTCCTATATCAGAACCTAGCATTTACACTATAGGATAAGATTACCGCGGGTATAGCACCTAACTCTTTAAACCTAAATGAAACAACATGGCACATATGATTTACTTTTGAGAACTAACCATTGTGTGCAGAGATTTTTCAGCTATCTCCTTTCCTTCAGTTTTGGTGCTAACATTCCTTTGTCTAAATCTAGCTTTTACACTATAGGAAAGCATTACGTAGGGTATAGCACCTAACTCTTTAAACCTAAATGAAACAACATGGCACCTATGATTTACTTCTGAGAACTAAGCATTGTGTGCAGAGATTTTGCAGCTATCTCCTTTCCTTCAGTTTTTGTGCTAACATTCCTATGTCTAAAACTAGCATTTACACTATAGGAAAGCATTACCACCGCTATAGCAACTAACTCTTTAAACCTAAATGAAAAAATATGGCACATATGATTTACTTCTGAGAACTAAGCATTGTGTGGAGAGGTTTTGCAGCTATCTCCTTTCCTTCAGTTTTTGTGCTAACATTCCTATGTCTAAAACTAGCATTTACACTATAGGAAAGCATTACCACGGGTATAGCACCTAACTCTTTAAACCTAAATGAAAAAGCATGGCACATATGATTCACATCTGAGAACTAAACATTGTGTGCAGAGATTTTTCAGCTATCTCCTTTCCTTCAGTTTTTGTACTAACATTCCTATGTCTAAAACTAGCATTTACACTATAGGAAAGCATAACCGAGGGTATAGCACCTAACTCTTTAAACCTAAATGAAACAACATGGCACATATGATTTACCTCTGAGAACTAAGCGTTGTGTGCAGAGATTTTGCAGCTATCTCCTTTCCTTCAGTTTTTGTGCTAACGTTCGTATCTCCAGAACTACAATTTCCTATACAGGAAAGCATAACCGAGGGTATAGCACCTAACTCTTTAAACCTAAATGAAACAACATGGCACCTATGATTTACTTCTGAGAACTAAGCATTGTGTGCGGAGATGTTGCAGCTATCTCCTTTCCTTCAGTGTTTGTGCTAACATTCCTATATCTGAACCAGGCATTTACACTATAGGATAGGATTACCGCGGTTATAGCACCTAACTGTTTAAACCTAAGTGAAACCACATGGCACGTATGATTTACTTCTGAGAACTAAGCAAAGTGTGCAGAGATTTTGCAGCTATCCCCTTTCCTTCAGTTTTAGTGCAAACATTCATATCTCCCGAACTAGCATTTTCCTATACAGGAAAACATAACCGAGGGTATAACATCTAACTCTTTAAACCTAAATGAAACAACATGGCACATATGATTTACTTCTTAGAACTAACCATTTTGTGCATAGATTTTGCAGCTATCTCCTTTCCTTCAGTTTTTGTGCTAACATTCGTATCTCTCATATTAGCATTTCCTATATAGGAAAGCATAACCGAGGGTATAGCACCTCACGCTTTAAACCTAAATGAAACAACATGGCACATATGATTTCCTTCTGAAAACTAAGCACTGTGTGCAGAGATTTTTCAGCTATCTCCTTTTCTTCAGTTTTTGTGCTAACATTCCTATGTCTAAAACTAGCATTTACACTATAGGAAAGCATTACCGCGGGTATAGCACCTAACTCTTTAAACCTAAATGAAACAACATGGCACCTATGATTTACTTCTGAGAACTAAGCATTGTGTGCAGAGATTTTGCAGCTATCTCCTTTCCTTCAGTTTTTGTGCTAATATTCGTATCTCCAGAACTAGCATTTCTTATACAGGAAAGCATAACCGACGGTATAGCACCTAACTCTTTAAACCTAAATGAAACAACATGGGACATATGATTTACTTCTGAGAACTAAGCATTGTGTGCAGAGGTTTTGCAGCTATCTCCTTTTCTTCAGTTTTTGTGCTAACATTCCTCTATCAGAACCTAGCATTTACACTATAGGATAGGATTACCGCGGGTATAGCACCTAACTGTTTAAACCTAAATGAAACAACATGGCACATATGATTTACTTCTGAGAACTAACCATTCTGTGCAGAGATTTTTCAGCTATCTCCTTTCCTTCAGTTTTTGTGCTAACATTCCTATGTCTAAAACAAGCTTTTACACTATAGGAAAGCATTACGTCGGGTATAGCACCTAACTATTTAAACCTAAATGAAACAACATGGCACATATGATTTACTTCTGAGAACTAAGCAATGTGTGCAGAGATTTTGCAGCTATCTCCTTTCCTTCAGTTTTAGTGCTAACATTCATATCTCCAGAATTGCATTTCCTATACAGGAAAGCATAACCGAGGGTATAGCACCTAACTCTTTAAACCTAAATGAAACAACATGGCACATATGATTTACTTCTTAGAACTAACCATTGTGTGCAGAGATTTTGCAGCTATCTCCTTTCCTTCAGTTTTTGTGCTAACATTCGTATCTCTCATACTAGCATTTCCTATATAGGAAAGCATAACCGAGGGTATAGCACCTCACTCTTTAAACCTAAATGAAACAACATGGCACATATGATTCCCATCTGAAAACTAAGCATTGTGTGCAGAGATTTTAAAGCTATCTCCTTTCCTTCAGTTTTGTGCTAACATTCGTATGTCTAAAACTAGCATTTACACTATAGGAAAGCATTACCGCGGGTATAGCCCCTAACTCTTTAAACCTAAATGAAACAACATGGCACATATGATTTACGTCTGAGAACTAAGCATTGTATGCAGAGATTTTGCAGCTATCTGCTTTCCTTCAGTTTTTGTGCTAACATTTGTATCTCCAGAACTAGCATTTCTTATACAGGAAAGCATAACCGAGGGTATAGCACCTAACTCTTTAATCCTAAATGAAACAACATGGCACCTATGATTTACTTCTGAGAACTAAGCATTGTGTGCAGAGATTTTGCAGCTATCTCCTTTCGTTCAGTTTTTGTGCTAACATTCGTATCTCCAGAACTAGCATTTCTTATACAGGAAAGCATAACCGAGGGTATAGCACCTAACTCTTTAAACCTAAATGAAACAACATGGGACATATGATTTACTTCTGAGAACTAAGCATTGTGTGCAGAGGTTTTGCAGCTATCTCCTTTCCTTCAGTTTTTGTGCTAACATTCCTATATCAGAACCTAGCATTTACACTATAGGATAGGATTACCGCGGGTATAGCACCTAACTCTTTAAACCTAAATGAAACAATATGGCACATATGATTTCCTTCTGAAAACTAAGCATTGTGTGCAGAGATTTTTCAGCTATCTCCTTTCCTTCAGTTTTTGTGCTAACATTCCTATGTCTAAAACAAGCATTTACACTATAGGAAAGCATTACCGGGGGTATAGCACCTAACTCTTTAAACCTAAATGAAACAACATGGCACCTATGATTTACTTCTGAGAACTAAACATTGTGTGCAGAGATTTTGCAGCTATATCCTTTCAGTCAGTTTTTGTGCTAGCATTCGTATCTCCAGAACTAGCATTTCTTATACAGGAAAGCATAACCGAGGGTATAGCACCTACCTCTTTAAACCTAAATGAAACAACATGGGACATATGATTTACTTCTGAGAACTAAGCAATGTGTGCAGAGATTTTGCAGCTATCTCCTTTCCTTCATTTTTAGTGCTAACATTCAGATCTCCAGAACTAGCATTTCCTATACAGGAAAGCATAACCGAGGGTATAGCACCTAACTCTTTAAACCTAAATGAAACAACATGGCACATATGATTTACTTCTTGGAACTAACCATTGTGTGCAGAGATTTTTCAGCTATCTCCTTTTCTTCAGTTTTTGTGCTAACATTCGTATCTCTCATACTAGCATTTCCTATACAGGAATGCATAACCGAGGGTATAGCACCTAACTCTTTAAACCTAAATGAAACAACATGCACATATGATTTACTTCCGAGAACTAAGCATTGTGTGCAGAGGTTTTGCAGCTATCTCCTTTCCTTCAGTTTTTCTGCTAACATTCGTATCTCTAAAACTAGCATTTCCTATATAGGAAAGCATAACCGAGGGTATAGCACCTCACTCTTTAAACCTAAATGAAACAACATGGCACATATGATTTCCTTCTGAAAACTAAGCATTGCGTGCAGAGATTTTGCAGCTATCTCCTTTCCTTCAGTTTTTGTGCTAACATTCCTATCTCTAAAATTAGCTTTTACACTATAGGAAAGCATTACCTCGGGTATAGCACCTAACTCTTTAAACCTAAATGAAACAACATGGCACATATGATTTACGTCTTAGAACTAACCATTGTGTGCAGAGATTTTGCAGCTATCTCCTTTCCTTCAGTTTTTGTGCTAACATTCCTATGTCTAAAACTAGCATTTACACTATAGGAAAGCATTACCACCGGTATAGCAACTAACTCTTTAAACCTAAATGAAAAAATATGGCACATATGATTTACTTCTGAGAACTAAGCATTGTGTGGAGAGGTTTTGCAGCTATCTCCTTTCCTTCAGTTTTTGTGCTAACATTCCTATGTCTAAAACTAGCATTTACACTATAGGAAAGCATTACCACGGGTATAGCACCTAACTCTTTAAACCTAAATGAAAAAGCATGGCACGTATGATTCACTTCTGAGAACTAAACATTGTGTGCAGAGATTTTTCAGCTATCTCCTTTCCTTCAGGTTTTGTACTAACATTCCTATGTCTAAAACTAGCATTTACACTATAGGAAAGCATAACCGAGGGTATAGCACCTAACTCTTTAAACCTAAATGAAACAACATGGCACATATGATTTACCTCTGAGAACTAAGCATTGTGTGCAGAGATTTTGCAGCTATCTCCTTTCCTTCCGTTTTTGTGCTAACGTTCGTATCTCCAGAACTACAATTTCTTATACAGGAAAGCATAACCGAGGGTATAGCATCTAACTCTTTAAACCTAAATGAAACAACATGACACCTATGATTTACTTCTGAGAACTAAGCATTGTGTGCGGAGATGTTGCAGCTATCTCCTTTCCTTCAGTGTTTGTGCTAACATTCCTATATCAGAACCAGGCATTTACACTATAGGATAGGATTACCGCGGTTATAGCACCTAACTGTTTAAACCTAAGTGAAACCACATGGCACGTATGATTTACTTCTGAGAACTAAGCAAAGTGTGCAGAGATTTTGCAGCTATCCCCTTTCCTTCAGTTTTAGTGCAAACATTCCTTTTCTCTAAAACTAGCTTTTACACTATAGGAAAGCATTACGTGGGGTATAGCACCTAACTCTTTAAACCTAAATGAAACAACATGGTACCTATGATTTACTTCTGAGAACTAAGCAATGTGTGCAGAGATTTTGCAGCTATCCCCTTTCCTTCAGTTTTAGTGCTAACTTTCATATCTCCAGAACTAGCATTTCCTATACAGGAAAGCATAACCGAGGGTATAGCACCTAACTCTTTAAACCTAAATGAAACAACATGGCACATATGATTTACTTCTTAGAACTAACCATTGTGTGCAGAGATTTTTCATCTATCTCCTTTCCTTCAGTTTTTGTGCTAACATTCGTATCTCTCATACTAGCATTTCCTATATAGGAAAGCATGACCGAGGGTATAGCACCTAAGTCTTTAAACCTAAATGAAACAACATGGCACATATGAATTACTTCCGAAAACTAAGCATTGTGTGCAGAGGTTTTGCAGCTATCTCCTTTCCTTCAGTTTTTCTGCTAACATTCGTATCTCTAAAACTAGCATTTCCTATATAGGAAAGCATAACCGAGGGTATAGCACCTCACTCTTTAAACCTAAATGAAACAACATGGCACATATGATTTCCTTCTGAAAACTAAGCATTGTGTGCAGAGATTTTGCAGCTATCTCCTTTCCTTCAGTTTTTGTGCTAACATTCCTATCTCTAAAATTAGCTTTTACACTATAGGAAAGCATTACCTCGGGTATAGCACCTAACTCTTTAAACCTAAATGAAACAACATGGCACATATGATTTACGTCTTAGAACTAACCATTGTGTGCAGAGATTTTGCAGCTATCTCCTTTCCTTCAGTTTTTGTGCTAACATTCCTATCTCTAAAATTAGCTTTTACACTATAGGAAAGCATTACCTCGGGTATAGCACCTAACTCTTTAAACCTAAATGAAACAACATGGCACATATGATTTACGTCTTAGAACTAACCATTGTGTGCAGAGATTTTGCAGCTATCTCATTTCCTTCAGTTTTTGTGCTAACATTCCTATGTCTAAAACTACCATTTACACTATAGGAAAGCATTACCACCGGTATAGCAACTAACTCTTTAAACCTAAATGAAAAAATATGGCACATATGATTTACTTCTGAGAACTAAGCATTGTGTGGAGAGGTTTTGCAGCTATCTCCTTTCCTTCAGTTTTTGTGCTAACATTCCTATGTCTAAAACTAGCATTTACACTATAGGAAAGCATTACCACGGGTATAGCACCTAACTCTTTAAACCTAAGTGAAAAAGCATGGCACATATGATTCAATTCTGAGAACTAAACATTGTGTGCAGAGATTTTTCAGCTATCTCCTTTCCTTCAGTTTTTGTGCTAACATTCCTATGTCTAAAACTAGCATTTACATTATAGGAAAGCATTACCGGGGGTATAGCACCTAACTCTTTAAACCTAAATGAAACAAAATGGCACCTATGATTTACTTCTGAGAACTAAACATTGTGTGCAGAGATTTTGCAGCTATCTCCTTTCCTTCAGTTTTTGTGCTAGCATTCGTATCTCCAGAACTAGCATTTCTTATACAGGAAAGCATAACCGAGGGTATAGCACCTAACTCTTTAAACCTAAATGAAACAACATGGCACATATGATTTACTTCTGAAAACTAAGCATTGTGTGCAGAATTTTGCAGCTATCTCCTTTCCTTCAGTTTTTCTGCTAACATTCGTATCTCTAAAACTAGCATTTCCTATATAGGAAAGCATAACCGAGGGTATAGCACCTCACTCTTTAAACCTAAATGAAACAACATGGCACATATGATTTCCTTCTGAAAACTAAGCATTGTGTGCAGATATTTTGCAGCTATCTCCTTTCCTTCAGTTTTTGTGCTAACATTCCTATGGCTAAAATTAGCTTTTACACTATAGGAAAGCATTACCTCGGGTATAGCACCTAACTCTTTAAAACTAAATGAAACAACATGGCACATATGATTTACATCTTAGAACTAACCATTGTGTGCAGAGATTTTGCAGCTATCTCCTTTCCTTCAGTTTTTGTGCTAACATTCCTATGTCTAAAACTAGCATTTACACTATAGGAAAGCATTACCACCGGTATAGCAACTAACTCTTTAAACCTAAATGAAAAAATATGGCACATATGATTTACTTCTGAGAACTAAGCATTGTGTGTTGAGGTTTTGCAGCTATCTCCTTTCCTTCAGTTTTTGTGCTAACATTCCTATGTCTAAAACTAGCATTTACACTATAGGAAAGCATTACCACGGGTATAGCACCTAACTCTTTAAACCTAAATGAAAAAGCATGGCACATATGATTCACTTCTGAGAACTAAACATTGTGTGCAGAGATTTTTCAGCTATCTCCTTTCCTTCAGTTTTTCTACTAACATTCCTATGTCTAAAACTAGCATTTACACTATAGGAAAGCATAACCGAGGGTATAGCACCTCACTCTTTAAACCTAAATGAAACAACATGGCACATATGATTTCCTTCTGAAAACTAAGCATTGTGTGCAGAGATTTTTCAGCTATCTCCTTTCCTTCAGTTTTTGTGCTAACATTCCTATGTCTAAAACTAGCATTTACACTATAGGAAAGCATTACCGCGGGTATAGCACCTAACTCTTTAAACCTAAATGAAACAACATGGCACCTATGATTTACTTCTGAGAACTAAGCATTGTGTGCAGAGATTTTGCAGCTATCTCCTTTCCTTCAGTTTTTGTCCTAACATTCGTATCTCCAGAACTAGCATTTCTTATACACGGAAGCATAACCGAGGTTATAGCACCTAACTCTTTAAACCTAAATGAAACAACATGGGACATATGATTTACTTCTGAGAACTAAGCATTGTGTGCAGAGGTTTTGCAGCTATCTCCTTTCCTTCAGTTTTTGTGCTAACATTCCTATATCAGAACCTAGCCTTTACACTATAGGATAGGATTACCGCTGGTATAGCACCTAACTCTTTAAACCTAAATGAAACAACATGGCACATATGATTTACTTCTGAGAACTAACCATTGTGTCCAGAGATATTTCAGCTATCTCCTTTCCTTCAGTTTTTGTGCTAACATTCCTATGTCTAAAACTAGCTTTTACACTATAGGAAAGCATTACCGCGGGTATAGCACCTAACTCTTTAAACCTAAATGAAACAACATGGCACCTATGATTTACTTCTTAGAACTAACCATTGTGTGCAGACATTTTGCAGCTATCTCCTTTCCTTCATTTCTTGTGCTAACATTCGTATCTCCAGAACTAGCATTTCTTATACAGGAAAGCATAACCGAGGTTATAGCACCTAACTCTTTAAACCTAAATGAAACAACATGGGACATATGATTTACTTCTGAGAACTAAGCA
This sequence comes from Dasypus novemcinctus, assembly GCF_030445035.2. NCBI lineage: Eukaryota > Metazoa > Chordata > Mammalia > Cingulata > Dasypodidae > Dasypus > Dasypus novemcinctus. The sequence continues at coordinate 19,149 of NW_026688309.1, read as the reverse complement.
TTGTGTGCAGAGGTTTTGCAGCTACCTCCTTTCCTTCAGTTTTTGTGTAAACATTCCTATATCAGAACCTAGCATTTACACTATAGGATAGGATTACCGCTGGTATAGCACCTAACTCTTTAAACCTAAATGAAACAACATGGCACATATGATTTACTCCTGAGAACTAAGCATTGTGTGCAGAGATTTTGCAGCTATCTCCTTTCCTTCATTTCTTGTGCTAACATTCGTATCTCCAGAACTAGCATTTCTTATACAGGAAAGCATAACCGAGGTTATAGCACCTAACTCTTTAAACCTAAATGAAACAACATGGGACATATGATTTACTTCTGAGAACTAAGCATTGTGTGCAGAGGTTTTGCAGCTACCTCCTTTCCTTCAGTTTTTGTGTAAACATTCCTGTATCAGAACCTAGCATTTACACTATAGGATAGGATTACCGCTGGTATACCACCTAACTCTTTAAACCTAAATGAAACAACATGGCACATATAATTTACTTCTGAGAACTAACCATTGTGTCCAGAGATTTTTCAGCTATCTCCTTTCCTTCAGTTTTTGTGCTAACATTCGTATCTCTCATACTAGCATTTCCTATATAGGAAAGCATAACCGAGGGTATAGCACCTAAGTCTTTAAACCTAAATGAAACAACATGGCACATATGATTTACTTCCGAGAACTAAGCATTGTGTGCAGAGGTTTTGCAGCTATCTCCCTTCCTTCAGTTTTTGTGCTAACATTCCTATATCAGAACCTAGCATTTACACTATAGGATAGGATTACCGCTGGTATAGCACCTAACTCTTTAAACCTAAATGATCCAACATGGCACATATGATTTACTTCTGAGAACTAACCATTGTGTCCAGAGATTTTTCAGCTATCTCCGTTCCTTCAGTTTTTGTGCTAACATTCCTATGTCTAAAACTAGCTTTTACACTATAGGAAAGCATTACCGCGGGTATAGCACCTAACTCTTTAAACCTAAATGAAACAACATGGCACCTATGATTTACTTCTGAGAACTAAGCATTGTGTGCAGAGATTTTGCAGCTATCTCCTTTCCTTCAGTTTTTGTGCTAGCATTCGTATCTCCAGAAGTAGCATTTCTGATACAGGAAAGCATAACCGAGGTTATAGCACCTAACTCTTTAAACCTAAATGAAACAACATGGCACATATGATTTACTTCTGAGAACTAAGCATTGTGTGCAGAGGTTTTGCAGCTATCTCCCTTCCTTCAGTTTTTGTGCTAACATTCCTATATCAGAACCTAGCATTTACACTATAGGATAGGATTACCGCGGGTATAGCACCTAACTCTTTAAACCTAAATGAAACAACATGGCACATTTGATTTACTTCTGAGAACTAACCATTCTGTGCAGAGATTTTTCAGCTATCTCCTTTCCTTCACATTTGTGCTAACATTCCTATGACTAAAACTAGCTTTTACACTATAGGAAAGCATTACCTCGGGTATATCACCTAACTCTTTAAACCTAAATGAAACAACATGGCACATATGATTTACTTCTGAGAACTAAGCAATGTGTGCAGAGATTTTGCAGCTATCTCCTTTCCTTCAGTTTTTGTGCTAACATTCGTATCTCTCATACTAGCATTTCCTATATAGGAAAGCATAACCGAGGGTATAGCACCTCACTCTTTAAACCTAAATGAAACAACATGGCACATATGATTTACTTCTGAGAACTAACCATTGTGTGCAGAGATTTTTCAGCTATCTCCTTTCCTTCAGTTTTTGTGCTAACATTCCTTTGTCTAAAACTAGCTTTTACACTATAGGAAAGCATTACCTCGGGAATAGCACCTAACTCTTTAAACCTAAATGAAACAACATGGCACATATGATTTACTTCTGAGAACTAAGCAATGTGTGCAGAGATTTTGCAGCTATCTCCTTTCCTTCAGTTTTAGTGCTAACATTCATATCTCCAGAACTAGCATTTCCTATACAGGAAAGCATAACCGAGGGTATAGCACCTAACTCTTTAAACCTAAATGAAACAACATGGCACATATGATTTACTTCTGAGAACTAACCATTGTGTGCAGAGATTTTGCAGCTATCTCCTTTCCTTCAGTTTTTGTGCTAACATTCGTATCACTCATACTAGCATTTCCTATATAGGAAAGCATAACCGAGGGTATAGCACCTAAGTCTTTAAACCTAAATGAAACAACATGGCACATATGATTTACTTCTGAGAACTAAGCATTGTGTGCAGAGGTTTTGCAGCTATCTCCTTTTCTTCAGTTTTTGTGCTGACATTCCGATATCAGAACCTCGCATTTACACTATAGGATAAGATTACCGCGGGTATAGCACCTAACTCTTTAAACCTAAATGAAACAACATGGCACATATGATTTACTTTTGAGAACTAACCATTGTGTGCAGAGATTTTGCAGCTATCTCCTTTCCTTCAGTTTTTGTGCTAACATTCCTATATCAGAACCTAGCATTTACACTATAGGATAGGATTACCGCGGTTATAGCACCTAACTCTATAAACCTAAATGAAACAACATGGCACATATGATTTACTTCTGAGAACTAAGCAATGTGTGCAGAGATTTTGCAGCTATCTCCTTTCCTTCATTTCTTGTGCTAACATTTGTATCTCAAGAACTAGCATTTCTTATACAGGAAAGCATAACCGAGGTTATAGCACCTAACTCTTTAAACCTAAATGAAACAACATGGGACATATGATTTACTTCTGAGAACTAAGCATTGTGTGCAGAGGTTTTGTAGCTATCTCCTTTCCTTCAGTTTTTGTGTAAACATTCCTATAGCAGAACCTAGCATTTACCCTATAGGATAGGATTACCGCTGGTATAGCACCTAACTCTTTAAACCTAAATGAAACAACATGGCACATATAATTTACTTCTGAGAACTAACCATTGTGTCCAGAGATTTTTCAGCTATCTCCTTTCCTTCAGTTTTTGTGCTAACATTCCAATGTCTAAAACTAGCTTTTACACTATAGGAAAGCATTACCGCGGGTATAGCACCTCACTCTTTAAACCTAAATGAAACAACATGGCACCTATGATTTACTTCTGAGAACTAAGCATTGTGTGCAGAGATTTTGCAGCTATCTCCTTTCCTTCAGTTTTTGTGCTAACATTCGTATCTCCAGAACTAGCATTTCTTATACAGGAAAGCATAATCGAGGCTATAGCACCTAACTCTTTAAACCTAAATGAAACAACATGGCACCTATGATTTACTTCTGAGAACTAAGCATTGTGTGCAGAGGTTTTGCAGCTATCTCCTTTCCTTCAGTTTTTGTGCTAACATTCGTATCTCTCATACTAGCATTTCCTATACAGGAAAGCATAACCGAGGGTATAGCACCTAACTCTTTAAACCTAAATGAAACAACATGGCACATATGATTTACTTCCGAGAACTAAGCATTGTGTGCAGAGTTTTTGCAGCTATCTCCTTTCCTTCAGTTTTTGTGCTAACATTCGTATCTCTAAAACTAGCATTTCCTATATAGGAAAGCATAACCGAGGGTATAGCACCTAACTCTTTAAACCTAAATGAAACAACATGGCACATATGATTTCCTTCTGAAAACTAAGCATTGTGTGCAGAGATTTTTCAGCTATCTCCTTTCCTTCAGTTTTTGTGCTAACATTCCTATGTCTAAAACTAGCATTTACAATATAGGAAAGCATTACTGTGGGTATAGCACCTAACTCTTTAAACCTAAATGAAACAACATGGCACCTATGATTTACTTCTGAGAACTAAGCATTGTGTGCAGAGATTTTGCAGCTATCTCCTTTCCTTCATTTCTTGTGCTAACATTCGTATCTCCAGAACTAGCATTTCTTATACAGGAAAGCAAAACCGAGGTTATAGCACCTAACTCTTTAAACCTAAATGAAACAACATGGGACATATGATTTACTTCTGAGAACTAAGCATTGTGTGCAGAGGTTTTGCAGCTATCTCCTTTCCTTCAGTTTTTGTGTAAACATTCCTATATCAGAACCTAGCATTTACCCTATAGGATAGGATTACCGCTGGTATAGCACCTAACTCTTTAAACCTAAATTAAACAACATGGCACATATAATTTACTTCTGAGAACTAACCATTGTGTCCAGAGATTTTTCAGCTATCTCCTTTCCTTCAGTTTTTGTGCTAACATTCCTATGTCTAAAACTAGCTTTTACACTATAGGAAAGCATTACCGCGGGTATAGCACCTCACTCTTTAAACCTAAATGAAACAACATGGCACGTGTGATTTACTTCTGAGAACTAAGCATTGTGTGCAGAGATTTTGCAGCTATCTCCTTTCCTTCAGTTTTTGTGCTAACATTCGTATCTCCAGAACTAGCATTTCTTATACAGGAAAGCATAACCGAGGGTATAGCACCTAACTCTTTAAACCTAAATGAAACAACATGGCACCTATGATTTACTTCTGAGAACTAAGCATTGTGTGCAGAGGTTTTGCAGCTATCTCCTTTCCTTCAGTTTTTGTGCTAACATTCGTATCTCTCATACTAGCATTTCCTATACAGGAAAGCATAACCGAGGGTATAGCACCTAACTCTTTAAACCTAAATGAAACAACATGGCACATATGATTTACTTCTTAGAACTAACCATTGTGTGCAGAGATTTTTCAGCTATCTCCTTTCCTTCAGTTTTTGTGCTAACATTCGTATCTCTCATACTAGCATTTCCTATATAGGAAAGCATGACCGAGGGTATAGCACCTAAGTTTTTAAAGCTAAATGAAACAACATGGCACATATGATTTACTTCCGAAAACTAAGCATTGTGTGCAGAGGTTTTGCAGCTATCTCCTTTCCTTCAGTTTTTCTGCTAACATTCGTATCTCTTAAACTAGCATTTCCTATATAGGAAAGCATAACCGAGGGTATAGCACCTCACTCTTTAAACCTAAATGAAACAACATGGCACATATGATTTCCTTCTGAAAACTAAGCATTGTGTGCAGAGATTTTGCAGCTATCTCCTTTCCTTCAGTTTTTGTGCTAACATTCCTATGTCTAAAATTAGCTTTTACACTATAGGAAAGCATTACCTCGGGTATAGCACCTAACTCTTTAAACCTAAATGAAACAACATGGCACATATGATTTACGTCTTAGAACTAACCATTGTGTGCAGAGATTTTGCAGCTATCTCCTTTCCTTCAGTTTTTGTGCTAACATTCCTATGTCTAAAACTAGCATTTACACTATAGGAAAGCATTACCACGGGTATAGCACCTAACTCTTTAAACCTAAATGAAAAAGCATGGCACATATGATTCACTTCTGAGAACTAAACATTGTGTGCAGAGATTTTTCAGCTATCTCCTTTCCTTCAGTTTTTGTACTAACATTCCTATGTCTAAAACTAGCATTTACACTATAGGAAAGCATAACCGAGGGTATAGCACCTAACTCTTTAAACCTAAATGAAACAACATGGCACATATGATTTACCTCTGAGAACTAAGCGTTCTGTGCAGAGATTTTGCAGCTATCTCCTTTCCTTCAGTTTTTGTGCTAACGTTCGTATCTCCAGAACTACAATTTCCTATACAGGAAAGCATAACCGAGGGTATAGCACCTAACTCTTTAAACCTAAATGAAACAACATGGCACCTATGATTTACTTCTGAGAACTAAGCATTGTGTGCGGAGATTTTGCAGCTATCTCCTTTCCTTCAGTTTTTGTGCTAACGTTCGTATCTCCAGAACTACAATTTCCTATACAGGAAAGCATAACCGAGGGTATAGCACCTAACTCTTTAAACCTAAATGAAACAACATGGCACCTATGATTTACTTCTGAGAACTAAGCATTGTGTGCGGAGATGTTGCAGCTATCTCCTTTCCTTCAGTGTTTGTGCTAACATTCCTATATCAGAACCAGGCATTTACAGTATAGGATAGGAATACCGCGGTTATAGCACCTAACTGTTTAAACCTAAGTGAAACCACATGGCACGTATGATTTACTTCTGAGAACTAAGCAAAGTGTGCAGAGATTTTGCAGCTATCCCCTTTCCTTCAGTTTTAGTGCAAACATTCATATCTCCAGAACTAGCATTTTCCTATACAGGAAAGCATAACTGAGGGTATACCATCTAACTCTTTAAACCTAAATGAAACAACATGGCACATATGATTTACTTCTTAGAACTAACCATTTTGTGCATAGATTTTGCAGCTATCTCCTTTCCTTCAGTTTTTGTGCTAACATTCGTATCACTCATATTAGCATTTCCTATATAGGAAAGCATAACCGAGGGTATAGCACCTCACGCTTTAAACCTAAATGAAACAACATGGCACATATGATTTCCTTCTGAAAACTAAGCACAGTGTGCAGAGATTTTTCAGCTATCTCTTTTCTTCAGTTTTTGTGCTAACATTCCTATGTCTAAAACTAGCATTTACACTATAGGAAAGCATTACCGCGGGTATAGCACCTAACTCTTTAAACCTATATGAAACAACATGGCACCTATGATTTACTTCTGAGAACTAAGCATTGTGTGCAGAGGTTTTGCAGCTATCTCCTTTCCTTCAGTTTTTGTGCTAACATTCGTATCTCCAGAACTAGCATTTCTTATACAGGAAAGCATAACCGACGGTATAGTACCTAACTCTTTAAAACTAAATGAAACAACATGGGACATATGATTTACTTCTGAGAACTAAGCATTGTGTGCAGAGGTTTTGCAGCTATCTCCTTTCCTTCAGTTTTTGTGCTAACATTCCTATATCAGAACCTAGCATTTACACTATAGGATAGGATTACCGCGGGTATAGCACCTAACTGTTTAAACCTAAATGAAGCAACATGGCACATATGATTTTCGTCTGAGAACTAAGCATTGTATGCAGAGATTTTGCAGCTATCTGCTTTTCTTCAGTTTTTGTGCTAACATTTGTATCTCCAGAACTAGCATTTCTTATACAGGAAAGCATAACCGAGGGTATAGCACCTAACTCTTTAATCCTAAATGAAACAACATGGCACCTATGATTTACTTCTGAGAACTAAGGATTGTGTGCAGAGATTTTGCAGCTATCTCCTTTCCTTCAGTTTTTGTGCTAACATTCGTATCTCCAGTACTAGCATTTCTTATACAGGAAAGCATAACCGAGGGTATAGCACCTAACTCTTTAAACCTAAATGAGACAACATGGGACATATGATTTACTTCTGAGAACTAAGCATTGTGTGCAGAGGTTTTGCAGCTATCTCCTTTCCTTCAGTTTTTGTGCTAACATTCCTATATCAGAACCTAGCATTTACACTATAGGATAGGATTACCGCGGGTATAGCACCTAACTCTTTAAACCTAAATGAAACAACATGGCACATATTATTTACTTCTGAGAACTAATCATTCTGTGCAGAGATTTTTCAGCTATCTCCTTTCCTTCAGTTTTTGTGCTAACATTCGTATCTCTAAAACTAGCATTTCCTATATAGGAAAGCATAACCGAGGGTATAGCACCTCACTCTTTAAACCTAAATGAAACAACATGGCACATATGATTTCCTTCTGAAAACTAAGCATTGTGTGCAGAGATTTTTCAGCTATCTCCTTTCCTTCAGTTTTTGTGCTAACATTCCTATGTCTAAAACTAGCATTTACCTTATAGGAAAGCATTACCGGGGGTATAGCACATAACTCTTTAAACCTAAATGAAACAACATGGCACCTATGATTTACTTCTGAGAACTAAACATTGTGTGCAGAGATTTTGCAGCTATCTCCTTTCCTTCAGTTTTTGTGCTAGCATTCGTATCTCCAGAACTAGCATTTCTAATACAGGAAAGCATATCCGAGGGTATAGCACCTAACTCTTTAAACCTAAATGAAACAACATGGGACATATGATTTACTTCGGAGAACTAAGCAATGTGTGCAGAGATTTTGCAGCTATCTCCTTTCCTTCACTTTTTGTGCTAACATACCTATGTCTAAAACTAGCTTTTACACTATAGGAAAGCATTACCTCGGGTATAGCACCTAACTCTTTAAACCTAAATGAAACAACATGGCACATATGATTTACTTCTGAGAACTAAGCAATGTGTGCAGAGATTTTGCTGCTATCTCCTTTCCTTCAGTTTTAGTGCTAACATTCATATCTCCAGAACTAGCATTTCCTATACAGGAAAGCATATCCGAGGGTATAGCACCTAACTCTTTAAACCTAAATGAAACAACATGGCACATATGATTTACTTCTTAGAACTAACCATTGTGTGCAGAGATTTTTCAGCTATCTCCTTTCCTTCAGTTTTTGTGCTAACATTCGTATCTCTCATACTAGCATTTCCTATATAGGAAAGCATGACCGAGGGTATAGCACCTAAGTCATTAAACCTAAATGAAACAACATGGCACATATGATTTACTTCCGAAAACTAAGCATTGTGTGCAGAGGTTTTGCAGCTATCTCCTTTCCTTCAGTTTTTCTGCTAACATTCGTATCTCTTAAACTAGCATTTCCTATATAGGAAAGCATAACCGAGGGTATAGCACCTCACTCTTTAAACCTAAATGAAACAACATGGCACATATGATTTCCTTCTGAAAACAAAGCATTGTGTGCAGAGATTTTGCAGCTATCTCCTTTCCTTCAGTTTTTGTGCTAACATTCCTATGTCTAAAATTAGCTTTTACACTATAGGAAAGCATTACCTCGGGTATAGCACCTAACTCTTTAAACCTAAATGAAACAACATGGCACATATGATTTACGTCTTAGAACTAACCATTGTGTGCAGAGATTTTGCAGCTATCTCCTTTCCTTCAGTTTTTGTGCTAACATTCCTATGTCTAAAACTAGCATTTACACTATAGGAAAGCATTACCACGGGTATAGCACCTAACTCTTTAAACCTAAATGAAAAAGCATGGCACATATGATTCACTTCTGAGAACTAAACATTGTGTGCAGAGATTTTTCAGCTATCTCCTTTCCTTCAGTTTTTGTACTAACATTCCTATGTCTAAAACTAGCATTTACACTATAGGAAAGCATAACCGAGGGTATAGCACCTAACTCTTTAAACCTAAATGAAACAACATGGCACATACGATTTACCTCTGAGAACTAAGCGTTGTGTGCAGAGATTTTGCAGCTATCTCCTTTCCTTCAGTTTTTGTGCTAACGTTCGTATCTCCAGAACTACAATTTCCTATACAGGAAAGCATAACCGAGGGTATAGCACCTAACTCTTTAAACCTAAATGAAACAACATGGCACCTATGATTTACTTCTGAGAACTAATCATTGTGTGCGGAGATGTTGCAGCTATCTCCTTTCCTTCAGTGTTTGTGCTAACATTCCTATATCAGAACCAGGCATTTACACTATAGGATTGGATTACCGCGGTTATAGCACCTAACTGTTTAAACCTAAGTGAAACCACATGGCACGTATGATTTACTTCTGAGAACTAAGCAAAGTGTGCAGAGATTTTGCAGCTATCCCCTTTCCTTCAGTTTTAGTGCAAACATTCATATCTCCAGAACTAGCATTTTCCTACACAGGAAAGCATAACTGAGGGTATAGCATCTAACTCTTTAAACCTAAATGAAACAACATGGCACATATGATTTACTTCTTAGAACTAACCATTTTGGGCATAGATTTTGCAGCTATCTCCTTTCCTTCAGTTTTTGTGCTAACATTCGTATCTCTCATATTAGCATTTCCTATATAGGAAAGCATAACCGAGGGTATAGCACCTCACGCTTTAAACCTAAATGAAACAACATGGCACATATGATTTCCTTCTGAAAACTAAGCACAGTGTGCAGAGATTTTTCAGCTATCTCCTTTTCTTCAGTTTTTGGGCTAACATTCCTATGTCTAAAACTAGCATTTACACTATAGGAAAGCATTACCGCGGGTATAGCACCTAACTCTTTAAACCTAAATGAAACAACATGGCACCTATGATTTACTTCTGAGAACTAAGCATTGTGTGCAGAGATTTTGCAGCTATCTCCTTTCCTTCAGTTTTTGTGCTAACGTTCGTATCTCCAGAAGTAGCATTTCTTATACAGGAAAGCATAACCGACGGTATAGTACCTAACTCTTTAAAACTAAATGAAACAACATGGGACATATGATTTACTTCTGAGAACTAAGCATTGTGTGCAGAGGTTTTGCAGCTATTTCCTTTCCTTCAGTTTTTGTGCTAACATTCCTATATCAGAACCTAGCATTTACACTATAGGATAGGATTACCGCGGGTATAGCACCTAACTCTTTAAACCTAAATGAAACAACATGGCACATATGATTTACTTCTGAGAACTAACCATTCTGTGCAGAGATTTTTCAGCTATCTCCTTTCCTTCAGTTTTTGTGCTAACATTCCTATGTCTAAAACTAGCTTTTACTCTATAGGAAAGCATTACGTCGGGTATAGAACCTAACTATTTAAACCTAAATGAAACAACATGGCACATATGATTTACTTCTGAGAACTAAGCAATGTGTGCAGAGATTTTGCAGCTATCTCCTTTCCTTCAGTTTTAGTGCTAACATTCATATCTCCAGAATTGCATTTCCTATACAGGAAAGCATAACCGAGGGTATAGCACCTAACTCTTTAAACCTAAATGAAACAACATGGCACATATGATTTACTTCTTAGAACTAACCATTGTGTGCAGAGATTTTTCAGCTATCTCCTTTCCTTCAGTTTTTGTGCTAACATTCCTATGACTAAAACTAGCATTTACACTATAGGAAAGCATTACCGGGGGTATAGCACCTAACTCTTTAAACCTAAATGAAACAACATGGCACCTATGATTTACTTCTGAGAACTAAACATTGTGTGCAGAGATTTTGCAGCTATCTCCTTTCCTTCAGTTTTTGTGCTAGCATTTGTATCTCCAGAAATAGCATTTCTTATACAGGAAAGCATAACCGAGGGTATAGCTCCTAACTCTTTAAACCTAAATGAAACAACATGGGACATATGATTTACTTCTGAGAACTAAGCAATGTGTGCAGAGATTTTGCAGCTATCTCCTTTCCTTCACTTTTTGTGCTAACATTCCTAGGTCTAAAACTAGCTTTTACACTATAGGAAAGATTTACCTCGGGTATAGCACCTAACTCTTTAAACCTAAATGAAACAACATGGCACATATGATTTACTTCTGAGAACTAAGCAATGTGTGCAGAGATTTTGCAGCTATCTCCTTTCCTTCAGTTTTAGTGCTAACATTCATATCTCCAGAACTAGCATTTCCTATACAGGAAAGCATAACCGAGGGTATAGCACGTAACTCTTTAAACCTAAATGAAACAGCATGGCACATATGATTTACTTCTTAGAACTAACCATTGTGTGCAGAGATTTTTCAGCTATCTCCTTTCCTTCAGTTTTTGTGCTAACATTCGTATCTCTCATACTAGCATTTCCTATACAGGAAAGCATAACCGAGGGTATAGCACCTAACTCTTTAAACCTAAATGAAACAACATGGCACATATGATTTCCTTCTGAAAACTAAGCATTGTGTGCAGAGATTTTGCAGCTATCTCCTTTCCTTCAGTTTTTGTGCTAACATTCCTATGTCTAAAATTAGCTTTTACACTATAGGAAAGCATTACCTCGGGTATAGCACCTAACTCTTTAAACCTAAATGAAACAACATGGCACATATGATTTACGTCTTAGAACTAACCATTGTGTGCAGAGATTTTGCAGCTATCTCCTTTCCTTCAGTTTTTGTGCTAACATTCCTATGTCTAAAACTAGCATTTACACTATAGGAAAGCATTACCACCGGTATAGCAACTAACTCTTTAAACCTAAATGAAAAAATATGCCACATATGATTTACTTCTGAGAACTAAGCATTGTGTGGAGAGGTTTTGGAGCTATCTCCTTTCCTTCAGTTTTTGTGCTAACATTCCTATGTCTAAAACTAGCATTTACACTATAGGAAAGCATTACCACGGGTATAGCACCTAACTCTTTAAACCTAAATGAAACAACATGGCACCTATGATTTACTTCTGAGAACTAAGCATTGTGTGCAGAGGTTTTGCAGCTATCTCCTTTCCTTCAGTTTTTGTGCTAACATTCCTATATCAGAACCTAGCCTTTACACTATAGGATAGGATTACCGCTGGTATAGCACCTAACTCTTTAAACCTAAATGAAACAACATGGCACATATGATTTACTTCTGAGAACTAAGCATTGTGTGCAGAGATTTTGCAGCTATCTCCTTTCCTTCATTTCTTGTGCTAACATTCGTATCTCCAGAACTAGCATTTCTTATACAGGAAAGCATAACCGAGGTTATAGCACCTAACTCTTTAAACCTAAATGAAACAACATGGGACATATGATTTACTTCTGAGAACTAAGCATTGTGTGCAGAGGTTTTGCAGCTACCTCCTTTCATTCAGTTTTTGTGTAAACATTCCTATATCAGAACCTAGCATTTACAATATAGGATAGGATTACCGCTGGTATAGCACCTAACTCTTTAAACCTAAATGAAACAACATGGCACATATAATTTACTTCTGAGAACTAACCATTGTGTCCAGAGATTTTTCAGCTATCTCCTTTCCTTCAGTTTTTGTGCTAACATTCCTATGTCTAAAACTAGCTTTTACACTATAGGAAAGCATTACCGCGGGTATAGCACCTCACTCTTTAAACCTAAATGAAACAACATGGCACCTATGACTTACTTCTGAGAACTAAGCATTGTGTGCAGAGATTTTGCAGCTATCTCCTTTCCTTCAGTTTTTGTGCTAACATTAGTATCTCCAGAACTAGCATTTCTTATACAGGAAAGCATAACCGAGGGTATAGCACCTAACTCTTTAAACCTAAATGAAACAACATGGCACCTATGATTTACTTCTGAGAACTAAGCATTGTGTGCAGAGGTATTGCAGCTATCTCCTTTCCTTCAGTTTTTGTGCTAACATTCCTATATCAGAACCTAGCATTTACACTATAGGATAGGATTACCGCGGGTATAGCACCTAACTCTTTAAACCTAAATGAAACAACATGGCACATATGATTTACTTCTGAGAACTAACCATTGTGTGCAGAGATTTTTTAGCTATCTCCTTTCCTTCAGTTTTTCTGCTAACATTCCTTTGTCTAAAACTAGCTTTTACACTATAGGAAAGCATTACGTGGGGTATAGCACCTAACTCTTTAAACCTAAATGAAACAACATGGTACCTATGATTTACTTCTGAGAACTAAGCAATGTGTGCAGAGATTTTGCAGCTATCCCCTTTCCTTCAGTTTTAGTGCTAACATTCATATCTCCAGAACTAGCATTTCCTATACAGGAAAGCATAACCGAGGGTATAGCACCTAACTCTTTAAACCTAAATGAAACAACATGGCACATATGATTTACTTCTTAGAACTAACCATTGTGTGCAGAGATTTTTCAGCTATCTCTTTTCCTTCAGTTTTTGTGCTAACATTCGTATCTCTCATACTAGCATTTCCTATATAGGAAAGCATGACCGAGTGTATAGCACCTAAGTCTTTAAACCTAAATGAAACAACATGGCACATATGATTTACTTCCGAAAACTAAGCATTGTGTGCAGAGGTTTTGCAGCCATCTCCTTTCCTTCAGTTTTTCTGCTAACATTTGTATCTCTAAAACTAGCATTTCCTATATAGGAAAGCATAACCGAGGGTATAGCACGTCACTCTTTAAACCTAAATGAAACAACATGGCACATATGATTTCCTTCTGAAAACTAAGCATTGTGTGCAGAGATTTTGCAGCTATCTCCTTTCCTTCAGTTTTTGTGCTAACATTCCTATGTCTAAAATTAGCTTTTACACTATAGGAAAGCATTACCTCGGGTATAGCACCTAACTCTTTAAACCTAAATGAAACAACATGGCACATATGATTTACGTCTTAGAACTAACCATTGTGTGCAGAGATTTTGCAGCTATCTCCTTTCCTTCAGTTTTTGTGCTAACATTCCTATGTCTAAAACTAGCATTTACACTATAGGAAAGCATTACCACCGGTATAGCAACTAACTCTTTAAACCTAAATGAAAAAATATGCCACATATGATTTACTTCTGAGAACTAAGCATTGTGTGGAGAGGTTTTGCAGCTATCTCCTTTCCTTCAGTTTTTGTGCTAACATTCCTATGTCTAAAACTAGCATTTACACTATAGGAAAGCATTACCACGGGTATAGCACCTAACTCTTTAAACCTAAATGAAACAACATGGCACCTATGATTTAGTTCTGAGAACTAAACATTGTGTGCAGAGATTTTGCAGCTATCTCCTTTCCTTCAGTTTTTGTGCTAGCATTCGTATCTCCAGAACTAGCATTTCTTATACAGGAAAGCATAACCGAGGGTATAGCACCTAACTCTTTAAACCTAAATGAAACAACATGGCACATATGATTTACTTCTGAAAACTAAGCATTGTGTGCAGAGGTTTTGCAGCTATCTCCTTTCCTTCAGTTTTTCTGCTAACCTTCGTATCTCTAAAACAAGCATTTCCTATATAGGAAAGCATAACCGAGGGTATAGCACCTCACTCTTTAAACCTAAATGAAACAACATGGCACATATGATTTCCTTCTGAAAACTAAGCATTGTGTGCAGAGATTTTGCAGCTATCTCCTTTCCTTCAGTTTTTGTGCTAACATTCCTTTGTCTAAAATTAGCTTTTACACTATAGGAAAGCATTACCTCGGGTATAGCACCTAACTCTTTAAAACTAAATGAAACAACATGGCACATATGATTTACATCTTAGAACTAACCATTGTGTGCAGAGATTTTGCAGCTATCTCCTTTCCTTCAGTTTTTGTGCTAACATTCCTATGTCTAAAACTAGCATTTACACTATAGGAAAGCATTACCACAGGTATAGCAACTAACTCTTTAAACCTAAATGAAAAAATATGGCACATATGATTTACTTCTGAGAACTAAGCATTGTGTGTTGAGGTTTTGCAGCTATCTCCTTTCCTTCAGTTTTTGTGCTAACATTCCTATGTCTAAAACTAGCATTTACACTATAGGAAAGCATTACCACGGGTATAGCACCTAACTCTTTAAACCTAAATGAAAAAGCATGGCACATATGATTCACTTCTGAGAACTAAACATTGTGTGCAGAGATTTTTCAGCTATCTCCTTTCCTTCAGTTTTTGTACTAACATTCCTATGTCTAAAACTAGCATTTACACTATAGGAAAGCATAACCGAGGGTATAGCACCTCACTCTTTAAACCTAAATGAAACAACATGGCACATATGATTTACTTCTGAGAACTAAGCAATGTGTGCAGAGATTTTGCAGCTATCTCCTTTCCTTCAGTTTTAGTGCTAACATTCATATCTCCAGAACTAGCATTTCCTATACAGGAAAGCATAACAGAGGGTATAGCACCTAACTCTTTAAACCTAAATGAAACAACATGCCACATATGATTTACTTCTTAGAACTAAGCATTGTGTGCAGAGATTTTGCACCTATCTCCTTTCCTTCAGTTTTTGTGCTAACATTCGTATCTCTCATACTAGCATTTCCTATATAGGAAAGCATGACCGAGGGTATAGCACCTAAGTCTTTAAACCTAAATGAAACAACATGGCACATATGATTTACTTCCGAGAACGAAGCATTGTGTGCAGAGGTTTTGCAGCTATCTCCCTTCCTTCAGTTTTTGTGCTAACATTCCTTTATCAGAACCTAGCATTTACACTATAGGATAGGATTACCGCTTGTATAGCACCTAACTCTTTAAACCTAAATGAAACAACATGGCACATATGATTTACTTCTGAGAACTAACCATTGTGTCCAGAGATTTTTCAGCTATCTCCTTTCCTTCAGTTTTTGTGCTAACATTCCTATGTCTAAAACTAGCTTTTACAATATAGGAAAGCATTACCGCGGGTATAGCACCTAACTCTTTAAACCTAAATGAAACAACATGGCACCTATGATTTACTTCTGAGAACTAAGCATTGTGTGCAGAGATTTTGCAGCTATCTCCTTTCCTTCAGTTTTTGTGCTAGCATTCGTATCACCAGAACTAGCATTTCTTATACAGGAAAGCATAACCGAGGTTATAGCACCTAACTCTTTAAACCTAAATGAAACAACATGGCACATATATTTACTTCTGAGAACTAAGCATTGTGTGCAGAGGTTTTGCAGCTATCTCCCTTCCTTCAATTTTTGTGCTAACATTCCTATATCAGAACCTAGCATTTACACTACAGGATAGGATTACCGCGGGTATAGCACCTAACTCTTTAAACCTAAATGAAACAACATGGCACATATGATTTACTTCTGTGAACTAACCATTCTGTGCAGAGATTTTTCAGCTATCTCCTTTCCTTCACTTTTTGTGCTAACATTCCTATGTCTAAAACTAGCTTTTACACTATAGGAAAGCATTACCTCGGGTATAGCACCTAACTCTTTAAACCTAAATGAAACAACATGGCACATATGATTTACTTCTGAGAACTAAGCAATGTGTGCAGAGATTTTGCAGCTATCTCCTTTCCTTCAGTTTTAGTGATAACATTCATATCTCCAGAACTAGCATTTCCTATACAGGAAAGCATAACCGAGGGTATAGCACCTAACTCTTTAAACCTAAATGAAACAACATGGCACATATGATTTACTTCTTAGAACTAACCATTGTGTGCAGAGATTTTTCAGCTATCTCCTTTCCTTCAGTTTTTGTGCTAACATTCGTATCTCTCATGCTAGCATTTCCTATACAGGAAAGCATAACCGAGGGTATAGCACCTAACTCTTTAAACCTAAATGAAACAACATGGCACATATGATTTACTTCCGAGAACTAAGCATTGTGTGCAGAGGTTTTGCAGCTATCTCCTTTCCTTCAGTTTTTGTGCTAACATTCGTATCTCCAGAACTAGCATTTCTTATACAGGAAAGCATAACCGAGGGTATAGCACCTAACTCTTTAAACCTAAATGAAACAACATGGCACATATGATTTACTTCTGAGAACTAAGCATTGTGTGCAGAGGTTTTGCAGCTATCTCCTTTCCTTCAGTTTTTGTGCTGACATTCCTATATCAGAACCTAGCATTTACACTATAGGATAAGATTACCGCGGGTATAGCACCTAACTCTTTAAACCTAAATGAAACAACATGGCACATATGATTTACTTTTGAGAACTAACCATTGTGTGCAGAGATTTTGCAGCTATCTCCTTTCCTTCAGTTTTTGTGCTAACATTCCTTTGTCTAAATCTAGCTTTTACACTATAGGAAAGCATTACGTGGGGTATAGCACCTAACTCTTTAAACCTAAATGAAACAACATGGCACATATGATTTACTTCTGAGAATTAACCATTGTGTGCAGAGATTTTTCAGCTATCTCCTTTCCTTCAGTTTTTGTGCTAACATTCCTATATCAGAACCTAGCATTTACACTATAGGATTGGATTACCGCGGTTATAGCACCTAACTCTTTAAACCTAAATGAAACAACATGGCACATATGATTTACTTCCTAGAACTAACCATTGTGTGCAGAGATTTTGCAGCTATCTCCTTTCCTTCAGTTTTTGTGCTAACATTCGTATCTCTCATACTAGCATTTCCTATATAGGAAAGCATAACCGAGGGTATAGCACCTAAGTCTTTAAACCTAAATGAAACAACATGGCACATATGATTTACTTCAGAGAACTAAGCATTGTGTGCAGAGGTTTTCAGCTCTCTCCTTTCCTTCAGTTTTTGTGCTAACATTCGTATCTCTAAAACTAGCATTTCCTATATAGGAAAGCATAACCGAGGGTATAGCACCTCACTCTTTAAACCTAAATGAAACAACATGGCACATATGATTTACTTCTGAGAACTAACCATTGTGTGCAGAGATTTTTCAGCTATCTCCTTTCCTTCAGTTTTTGTGCTAACATTCCTTTGTCGAAAACTAGCTTTTACACTATAGGAAAGCATTACCTCGGGTATAGCACCTAACTCTTTAAACCTAAATGAAACAACATGGCACATATGATTTACTTCTGAGAACTAAGCAATGTGTGCAGAGATTTTGCAGCTATCTCCTTTCCTTCAGTTTTTGTGCTAACATTCCTATGTCTAAAACTAGCTTTTACACTATAGGAAAGCATTACCGCGGGTATAGCACCTAACTCTTTAAACCTAAATGAAACAACATGGCACCTATGATTTACTTCTGAGAACTAAGCATTGTGTGCAGAGATTTTGCAGCTATCTCCTTTCCTTCAGTTTTTGTGCTAGCATTCGTATCACCAGAACTAGCATTTCTTATACAGGAAAGCATAACCGAGGTTATAGCACCTAACTCTTTAAACCTAAATGAAACAACATGGCACGTATATTTACTTCTGAGAACTAAGCATTGTGTGCAGAGGTTTTGCAGCTATCTCCCTTCCTTCAGTTTTTGTGCTAACATTCCTATATCAGAACCTAGCATTTACAGTATAGGATAGGATTACCGCGGGTATAGCACCTAACTCTTTAAACCTAAATGAAACAACATGGCTCATATGATTTACTTCTGAGAACTAACCATTCTGTGCAGAGATTTTTCAGCTATCTCCTTTCCTTCACTTTTTGTGCTAACATTCCTATTTCTAAAACTAGCTTTTACACTATAGGAAAGCATTACCTCGGGTATAGCACCTAACTCTTTAAACCTAAATGAAACAACATGGCACATATGATTTACTTCTGAGAACTAAGCAATGTGTGCAGAGATTTTGCAGCTATCTCCTTTCCTTCAGTTTTAGTGCTAACATTCATATCTCCAGAACTAGCATTTCCTATACAGGAAAGCATAACCGAGGGTATAGCACCTAACTCTTTAAACCTAAATGAAACAACATGGCACATATGATTTACTTCTTAGAACTAACCATTGTGTGCAGAGATTTTTCAGCTATCTCCTTTCCTTCAGTTTTTGTGCTAACATTCGTATCTCTCATACTAGCATTTCCTATACAGGAAAGCATAACCGAGGGTATAGCACCTAACTCTTTAA